>NC_033798.1:19453175-19505740 GCF_001876935.1 Asparagus officinalis | reverse complement strand
GTGTGTATCGGCCAATCTGAGACACCAATGGGTGTCTTGGCCAAGCTGAGACACCTTTTGGTGTCTCGGGTTGGCTGAGACACCTCTGGGTGTCTCGCCGAGGCCCGCGATGTAGTCCTGCGCGTTCTGTCCATTTTCACCGTATCTTCGTCGTCCGAACTCGTAATCATGCGATTCAAGATGCGTCAGAAAACCGTCGAGAAGATATACAAGATACCATGATTGAATCATTTGTGGAGTGGATGGGACATGGAAGGAATTTCATCTTTTATAAGTGACGCGGAGCTCCCAATCAGTTCGTTTCCTCGTTATTCTGTAGTTTCGTTGCTTCACATACTTCGTCGACTCACTTCATGTGCTTGTCGATGTCAAATGAGCTTCTGTGACTCAGATAAAGATGTTTATCATCTTCTCTCTGTCTCAAGCCACGTGCGGGTACCTATAGGTAATTTTTGACGCCTACAAATATAAGAACATAATATACACAAAAAGTATATGAGAAATAATCAACAAATGAGCCCAGCTGAAATAGAATAAGAATATCTCTAAACTGTAACAAATATATCATGTCTTAAAATAAAGAGTTAAAAGGAATCTCTCTAAGGCACTCTGCCTCTACAAAATAAAATACAAGTCTAGAGTCTAAAAATAAACAATTATATGTGGAGTTCTGAAATAGCTACAAATATAAGTAACTAGATGGAATCTAAGATGTAATCCTATCAACCTGCGATTCTCCGTGCGTCAGACTCGCTGCCTGAAAGGGGGGAAAACAAAGAGCATCAAAGCGCTAGCGAGATCATCCCCGCCCAAATGGGAAGGGATAGGAGTATATAATAAAATAGAGTCAGCACATATATGTATAAAATCATTCATATAACTCTATATGAAGATTGGTATTTAGAAATCCACAATACGAGAATTAGTACGTCGAGCGAAATAATCCAAACAAAGAAACCGTCATGTATATACCATGTCTCAAATTGTAAGTTTCTAAATACCAATTCCAATCCTATGAATGAAATACAGTACATAAAAAAAATATTCCAAGCCTCTACCATAATGAACCAATGTCACCTCTCGAACTACCCTAAGGTAGTTGACATAATCATAAGGAAGTATTATCCAACTCAAAACCACAATAGATCATATCATGTATGCCACGTATCAAATATAGACCCTACTCTTGGATAATCTATAGTGGAATCATACTACAACTGTATATATGTTTGCATCACTACTTGTAATAGCGATACTCTTGTAAGGTTCTTACTCAATCGCTCCGCGACAATAGGTTTTATCTCCCTATTCCTGCTACATGAAATAACGATACTTTTGTAAGGTTCACACAATGACATGTGGATTCAACTTCTTTACTTAATCATTCTACGACAATAGGTTTTATCTCCCTATTCCAGATATGCTTCCAGATGATAGTACAAGGTGAATAGGCACATCAGTCCAACTCGAAAAATACACTGATCATCTTCAAGTATTAGGTACAGTCGAGGTCTCATTACGGGAAGAACAACCAATACTCCTAATGTGGTACAACCGATGTCTCATTACGGGATAAACAACCATACTGAGCATCCATAACTGATAAGCAATGCTTTATAATATGTTATTTCACTTTCATCAATTTAATGTGTATCATAAATCTTGACAATACATATCAAATCAATACATACTAAGTGTGCGTGCACAAATCTCGGTATGCGTGTCAATATCTAGTGTTCATAAACATCACCGAATGTCAAACAGTTTCATAAGTATCATAGTATAACTTGAAAAGATTGAGAAAATCCCTTGAAAATAGAAATAGGAGTCAAAAACATGCACATGCTGTTTGTCTGACTGGCGGTCGACCGCGATTAAAGCGGTGGTCGACTGTACCGTGATTCAGAAGCTGCCCAGGCCTCGGCCTGGCACGCGGTCGACCGCACATATGCGGTTGTCATCCGGACCGTAAACAGCAGCCTGCTCTACAGGTTTTGTGATATATGTGTTTGTACATGTTTTTTGTGATCTAACTTGTTTAATTCATCATAAAACTTGTGTAGAACATTATAAACATCAGATTAACATCTCAGAAAATTATCAAACATGTTAAACATAATTAATCACATAATAAATCATATTTAAACCCTTAAACATGCACCAAACATCGATACAAAGAATAAATAATCAAAACTCAGTTAAACAACGTTGTTCAATACTGTCAGATCTTAAAACATCTCTGTAAAATCGTTCTTTATCTTTTAAACATAGAAAGATCTAATCTTTATTCATATAATACAAAAGGATTGCTTTTATACTCAAATTAGTCCATTAGGCTCAATAAAGTCACATCAAAACTCATTAAAAACATTTAAAAACTTGAGAGTAAGGTTAGCATAGATGAAACATGCCTGACACTTGTTGAAAAACGTACAAGATGCAATGATAAGGTAGATCTCCAAGCCAAAATTCAAAACAAACTGAAATCCTGCTCCAAAAGCCCTTAAACTCTTCCAAAAACCAACTTAGGGTTTGTAGAATTGTTTGGTGGCTTCTATGATTTCAAAAGTATGAAATACTACTGAAAACCTAGTGAATATATGATATATATGTCAGAGAAACGAACATAGGCCTCAAAATACCTGAAACCAAGTTGAAAAAGAAAAACAGAATACAGGTTCAGCGGTCGACTACGACGGTCGATCGGGCTGCGGTCGACTGCGACGGTCGACCAGACTGGGAATTTCTAGTTTCTAATGATTTTGCTTTTGTTTATGTTTTCTACTCGTTCTATTCTCATGTATGGACTTGTTTATACTCAAAACACTAGTTCATATATATTTAATGATATTTATCTTAATAATTATCCACTTATAATAATTAATTACACATTAATTATATTATCTCAAATTTTCAGGATTTTACATTCACCCATCCTTAAAAGAATTTCATCCTAAAAATTCCGTGATCGTATCTTAAAGATTAATAATACGAGAAAAGTACTAAGAGGGGATAATCCAGACAAGGAAACCCTCCCGTACACATCTCGTACCATTAATCCTCAGATTTGAAACATAGGCAAACATTTAAACTTAACGGTCTAAAATGCGTGCACTCTCACTTAACCCCTAACTAAATGGAACTAGTACGTCGGGTGAAAAATCCAAATAAGGAACCCCCATATATATACCATATGTTCTGAATAATTACGAGCAAAGTGTTGAGTGACCCATTCTAGCGTTAAATATAAATGTAGCTTAACAACATATATAAACATAAATGCATAGAAGCATACTCAAGCATTAACATCTTACCTGCTCAAACAGGTGTGGGTAGTTACGACGTACATCCTCCTCACACTCCCAAGAAGCTTCTTCGGCTTCTTGCCAGTTCTACTAAACTTTCACTAATGGAATAAATTTATTTCTAAGGTTTTTATTCTCTCTAGCAAGAATGCATATCAGAATCTCTACGGTAGTCAAATAATCTTGGATCTCGATCTCTGGTGCATCTATCACCCTCTGCTGCTCCTCGTCATGTAAATGCTCGACATCAATATTGGAAGATCTAATCTATAAGAAACAGCTTCAATACGCTTAATAATCCTGAATGGACCAACATATCTCGGGGCAAGTTTTTCCCGTCTACCGAATCGTTGGATACCCTTCATCGGCGATACTTTCAACATGACTAAGTCTCCGACCGAAACTCTAGAGGTCGTTGTCTCTGATCCATATAGCTCTTTTGCCGACTCTGAGTGGCAAGAATGCGTTCTCTAATCAATGCTACATTCTCTGTGGTTTGCCTAATAAGCTCTGGCCCAAGTAATAAGCTATCCTCTGATTCTGCCCAACGTATAGGCGATCTGCAAGGCCTCCCGTACAATGCTTCGTATGATGCCATCCCGATAGTAGCTTGATAACTATTATTATATGCAAATTCAATCAGTCAGATATGGTCCTCCCAGTTACCCTGAAAATCTATCACACATGTTCGCAGCATATCCTTTAATACCTGATTCACCTTTTCTGTTTGATCATCTGTCTGGGGATGGAAGACGCTACTGAATGACAACTGGCTGCCGAATGCATTCTGGAAACTCCTCCAAAAATGAGATGTGAAGACTAAGTCTTGATCTGATACAATCGTCTCTGGGATTCCATGTAATCGAACTATCTCCCAGATGAAAATCCTCGCATATGTCTTTGTTGTATAAGTCATCTTCACAGGTAAGAAGTGCACCGACTTCGTCAATCGGTCTACTATCACCCAAATGGAATCATTTCCCTTCTTTGATCTTGGCTACCCTACAATAAAAACCATAGAAATATCTACCCACTTCCACTCCGGAATGAGTAAAGGCTGTAGGGTTCCTGCAGGTCTCTGATGTTCTACCTTTACTTGCTAGTAGGTAAAGTACTCAGCCACATACTCTGCAATCTCCCTACGCATACCTTTCCACCAAAAGTATCAATTTAGGTCCTTATACATTTTTGTTGTGTCTGGATGCACTATATACCTGGTACGATGCGCCTCATCAAATAAATCCCTCTTCAGCTATGGATTGTCAGACATAACTAATCGGCCCTTCATCCGAAGACCTCCATCTACTCCAATAGTCCAATCAGCCTTGGGTTCTTTGGAGATCTCTCCCTTTTGGGTTTGAATCTAAGAATCCTCTAGCTAAGCTACGACCACTCCATCACTCCAAAATGGTTGTACTAATAAAGCTCCTAAGAAGGCACTACTCCTGCTAATCTTCGGACTGAAATCATAGTGGCTAATCTTTGACATGATAAGTTCATTAAGAAATGTAAAATGCATGACACCAATAATACCTACCTTATTTTGTTACAAGAATTACTGAACATCTCGAAATGCTTGGAATTTCACATTATTGATTATATCATTCTGAATTTATTTAAAATCCGGGGAAGAATTTTCAATAATAAGGTAGGATTCAATGTAGAATACGAGTTCTTCATGTTAAACACTTCATGCTACATTGTTTGTTTTGTTTATTTCAGAATAACAAAAAGAATTTATTCTTCTCTCATTTGAGAGTTTCTTGTTCAATTGTAAAAAAAAAAGAAAAAAAAGAAAAAGAAAGAAAAAAAAGAAAGAAGAAAAAAACAAAAAAAAGAGAAAAAAAGAATAAAATTTTCCATCCTCCTCAGACCAAAGGTAATTGCAGATTTTATCAACTGACCAAATGTAAGTACTTCACTTCTTATCTGCTTTACTTTATGCATCATAGAGTTTGCATTAAGGACAATGTAAAATTTAGGTATGGGGATGGGAATTAGTTATTTTCCTCTTTATTTTACCTTTTTAGTTGCAATTTTGTCATTTTTTTCTTTTCCTTAAAAAAATTTATAAAAATATCGTTACTTGCCAAATTGATAGAGTTATGTAATAATTAATTTATTTGATAAATTTTAAATTTTCTAGTCCTTAGTTTGTTATTTACTCAAGTTTACCGTTTACTATAACTCTAAATAAATTTCTTAAGAAATAAATTTCACAGTAGTATACTTTACTTAAGCCTTAACTTAGATTTTTTATTTAAAATAATGGAATTTATGCATGCTTAGCTTAGAGTTAAAAATAATTTTTCAAAAGTGTCTTGACTTACATATTTTTCAGAATATATATACATATACATATAAAAAATTTTGCAAAAGAAGAGTATGAAAATGGGCACAAAAAAAATGAAAGAAATAAAAAAACTCTTGAATTCAAGGTGGTTCTATCTTATAAAACCTAAGTTGACCGAGTAATTAAACCCAATGAGTATTTCCATACTTAATGACCTAAGCCCAATTGGGTTGGGATCCATTGGCCCAAAACTCGTTAAATGGTCGCTTAGAAAGCCCGTTAAAGTAGAAAAAAACCACCAAGGAAGAAAGAGTTAAAAAATAATAATATAAAAATAAAAAAAATAAAAATACTAATAAATGTTATATATATAGTTATATTTGTATATATGGTCTTGAAAAATATTTTAGATCAAGCAACTTGAATATTATTTTAAACAAAGAGTTAGCATGTTCTTTTCAAAACTTTTAAATTAAATTTCTAAGTTTGGCTTGGTTTTGTATTATTATAATGAGAAGATTTTCTTGGAAGTTTACCTTAGAGTTATATATAAAAATATTTTCTTGAGTCATAACTGGCTTCAATTAGATTGTCTAAAGTTATCAAGTGAATTTAGTTATTTACTGACTTCTTTAATTTGGCAAGTTGATCGAATTTTGTGGGTATATTCACTGCAAACCCTTACGAGACTATAACTCGTCCACTAGGGTAACCTAGAGGTTTAAAGGCTTATTGTATGTGCTAAATACAATCGTGATTCCTGCGAAAGTGAGTTAGTTTTTCTTTTATTTTTCTTTCTTTGCTAGAGGACTAGCAAAAGTTTAGGTATGGGGGTATTTGATAATCATATTTTATTATAATTTTATATCCTCATTATCTATTTTTTATGAATAAATATACCATTAATAATTGTTTTTATCTTTAATTGTATGATAATAAAGAATAAATTTCAAAAAATCTCATCTCTCATCAAAAGCCCTTGATTTAATGAAGAAATAAAGCAAAAGAGAAATCAAGAAGCCTATTGGAAAATCAAATTGCCAATTTATCCAAAAGCCCAATGCAAAAGAATCCAAGCCCAAAAGCTCAAAGGCTAAAAATGATTCCTTAGGGCTTAAGTCTTCATCCAAGGGCTGTCATTCATTGTTGTTTACTATAAATAGGGGTAGAAGTGAGGGGTTAAGGGTGTGAAAATTTTTATAACTCCTTTTGGAGAGGAGGGCTACTCTTAATTGGGAAGACCTTCCAAATTTGTAACTTTTTGTTATAATTAATAAAAGAATTTTTTCACCACTTTAATTTTTTTTTCTTCTCTTTGTTGGATGATGAAGATGAAGATGAAGATAGAGATTAATTTGAATGTTTGTTTTTCTTATTTCTCTTTTATTGCTTATTAGTTTAGATTTATTTTTATGCTTATAATCAGATTTTATTTTCTTGTTTAAATAGCCAAGAGGCTAGAATCCTCTTGTCTTAGATTTATTTCATGCTTATAGAGTAGATTTATTTTCTTGTAATTTATTTTGTAGTTTAGATTTTGTAATTTGTTTTGTAGTTAGATTTTAATTTTTTGCACTATTCACCTTGAGGTTAGAACCCTCTTGGGTTTAGTTTTTCTTTTTGTTTATTTTTATTTTCTTTGATTCACCTTTAGGCTAGAACCCTCTAGGGAATCACCATTTTCTAAGAAGTGGATTCAATTCTAGATTACCCATATCTTTAATTGAATCCGCCATCTTTACTTTCTTGAATTTTATTTTCATTCTTGATTTTTCTTTTTGATTATTGATTTTATTCATCTCTCCTTGTGGAAATCATTCATTCATTGTCACATCCACTCTCACTTACATTTTGTGCCTATTTACACACTATCGCATTCTTAATCTCTTCACAATCATATTCACTCATCACTCCTATTTGTCACATACAAAACATAAGAACCGATTTTATATTTTCTCCTACAAAACACCTTCCTCGTGCGATCAATATCTTTATACTATAACTTGACACGGTTGTGCACTTGCAACACTTTTTTGGTACATGTTTATGCCGCATCAAAACTAGAGAACAAATTGGTAGAAGATGAATTTAATAATTTATGGTTATCTTGAGTGGTTTGATAGGTCATGCTTATGAATTTTAGGATTACTATCTAGTTGCTTATTCTCTTTTTGTGTATAATATTTTACTTGGATTCTAATGAAAATTAATTAATTAATAGATTCAATTCTAGATTCTTAGTTCCTCTACTTATTTTTCATCACTTTTTTATTTGATTTTCTCTCTCTTTATTCTCCTCTTCTTGACTTTATTTTATCAAATTTTCTCTCCTTCCTAATTTGTCCTCTTTCCTTATTTTCATATTTTTTATTTTTCTTTTAAATCTCTTTATTTCTTTGTTTCCTCTTTCTCTCTTTCTCTTCACTTGTTCTATTTTTCTATTATTTTGTGACAAATCTCTCTTTACATCTTTACACTTTCTATTTCATTCCTTTTTGTCCACACTCTTCTAGGATTAATTTTGAATTTTCCAAACGCACCTTCCTTGTGGGTTAAATATCTAGTTTCTATACTATAACTTGATAGTCGTTCTCTAGTAACTTCTGTGCATATTTTATCCTCCTATCTCATATTCAAAGTAGCAGAATAAATATACATACCTACAGCCATGGTTGCTTAGGTTAAAACCTCATTATTAATCATGTTGATGGAGAGCTGTGAACTCCAGGAGTCTTCTAGCCTATGCCTTTTCTGAAATATGCCTTGACTGATGGATGTCACAAGCTTATATAGGGGGAGGATAGGGATCCCTGAATTAATTCAAATCTTAATTGATTCATTCCATTAAGGATATTAATTACTATATAGTAATGTTTTTTTCCCATGATTTATGCATTCCATTTGTTACTGATTTATTTATTTACTAATCAATTTTATTTCCTAATTGATTGACATAATATGAGCCATTTTACATTCTCCCACTTAGCCCACATGAACAATAGAACGAAAGTACAATTACTAAGTTATCATGCAGTAAGCTTCCTACTCAAATTGCAAATCTTAATACAAGAATCATAGTGGTAGACTCTATTATATAAGCAATCACTTCCATGAATTACAATGTATGAACAATTTCAAAGCAAGTACTTAATGAAGTGCTTAGTAAATAAACTTTCAATAAGTCATTTGAGTTGCAATTTCATTGTTCCAGTGGATGAACACATCTAATACAATTATAAAAGTGTGTTGGTATGTTAAAACGTTTCTTCCAAAAATGTCCTCCAAACTACATATATGCATCCATAGAACACATACTTGCATACATATAATAAACACATACATATACATGCATACATTCTTAATAATGGCATAACTCTCCTATTAATCGTCCACTAATATTAACTTCTATTTTTTATAACCTCTTCAGAAGAGATAACGACAAAGGGGTGTGAAGACGATTGAAGTTGTGCTGATGAAGTACTAAACTTTAAATTTGTATACATATAAACACATATATATACATGCATACATTCATAATAATGACATAAATCTCCTATTAATTGTCCACTAAAATGAGAGTTACATTTTCAATTGTAGTTTTTATTTAAGTGACATTACATTTGATTGTTACGGAATCCAAAGAGCCTGCTTTTTTTATTTATCATAATAGCCCTTATTTACAGCCTATATAAATTCACTCATTTGATGATTTAGATTTACACTCATATCTTACAACCCTAACAACATCCTATACTCACCATATGGCTTTACTATGATATTATTTGGATGATACAAGCTTGCCATATAAAACATTATCCCTTCAGAAGAGATAACGACAAAGGGGGTGTGAAGACGATTGAAGTTATGCTGATAAAGTACTGAACTTTAATCGGATTATACTTTATACTGATGTGATTGTTAGACTGACGGCTATATGTGATTGAGGATATGATTGATACAAGAAAATATGGAGAATTCGGATTGAGGCTAAAGTTTGAGGTCTAATTTGGGGAGGTTTAATAAACTTTTATTTCTATTTCTATAATACTATGTACTTAATTGTGATTTGAGAGAAATATTGTATTATCCATGAACTTAGTAGATATATTTTTTGTAGCATGTTACTAATTATATGATAATAGAAGAGAGAGAAGGTGAAAGTGAGAATTTTACTAATTATATGATAATAGAAGAGAGAGAAGGTGAAAGTGAGAATTTTATTTTGTTATAATGGATTAGCAAGAATAAAGATAATTAATATAAACAGCAATAACATGACACACTTAACATAAAAGTAAAGAACAAACTTAGACTTTTTATCTTTTGGGTAAAGTTTTTTATATAATAAGTATATTATAACCAGTAGTTATTAAATGTCATTCATTATCTTAAATTATAAAGTAAATAGAACTGTCTTTTAACATTAAAAAAATTGTATCTTTTGGGTATTCCATGATTTGCCATTGTTCACAAAATAATCCTGAATTTTTTCACAGACAACCATAGATCTTCATAATTTTCACAAAAACCATTGAAACTTCATATATTTATAGAAAAATACTGAAACTTCATAATTTTTTATAGAAAAACCCTTATATAGTTCAAAACTTAAATCTTAAGAAGATTGAAAGAAGTATATGATCTAAATTGTAAGAAAATTATAAATAAGTCCTCAAATGTTGTTATAATTATATTCAAAATAAACTTTTTCATTAATTAAATTAATTAAATAATAAATTGTGTAAAGTATTAGAACATAAAACAAATATGTCCACGTACAACGCATGTGCACTATACTAGTTATAACTAAAGTGTGTACACAATAATATCATGTCTAAGAACTAAAGAGGAAAAAAAGCTTTAGTTCAATCACAAAACATCAGAGTAAACAATAGCAAGATAAAAATATCTTAGTTGATAAGGCTAATGTGCTCCAGATGACTAAGGAAAACTAAAATCGGCAAATCCTTAGTCATGGGATCTACAACCATTAGCTTGGTACTAATATGCTCAATAGCAACTTTATGCTTCTTAACTTGATCTATGATATCAAGATGCTTAACATATCGATATGTTTACTTCTACTCCCACTTTTGTTATACTAGGTGGAATGCATGTGCACTGCACGTGATCAAATATCATAATTATTTTGTAGGTTTATTTATTTACTATAACATGGTTGCAAAAAAATTTATAAATATCATAATATATTAATTGTTTTTGGATATTTCTATGTGTGGTTTTAACACTTTTGTCTTCCAAAAAAAATAGTGATGTTTAAAGCTTTAAAATATTAGTGATTTAAGATTAATTAGTAATCTGAATGTATAATTTTAAAATATTAATGATGTAAGGGACCAATCGGAAAAAACCTAAAATTATTAATAAAAAATAAATTCTTGAATTCATCAAAGAAAAATGGTAGGCTTTATCTAGTTAGTAAGGATTTTTTTCGGTTATGAAAAAATCACTTCCACCTATTGTTTATCAAGTGACCGAGTATTATAGATATTCAAGAATTTTTTTCTAGAATTCTCTAAGTTATAATGTGCAAATTCAATCAAGAAAGAAAATATAAATTATATGATCAATTTTAAAATCTATTGTTGTACTCTTTTTACATCTTCCCAACTACTAATTGATCTATCAAAATGATTACTCTCTAGTTTTAGAAAATTATAAATATAGTCTGAGAAAATTTTATATATATTATGCACTCATATTGATTGTATTTTAACAAAATAATTCATATCTATCCAATGTCAAACAACATCAAAAAAATTTAATAATTTAATATTAGTCCCTAAATTATGAGCAATTTACAACATTTCAAGGAATAACATAAAATCATTGTATATTTAAAATTAAGGAACTAATATCTAAATAACCTTTACATATTTGCTCTTATAGGTATCCTATGAAATATTGCTATATCGGCCAATATATCGGGTTAAAGATTTTATCTCGGTAATATTTCCTATTGTTTTTTTTTGTTTGGTGATTTTTTTGATATACTGACCGTCATCGAAAATATGGCCAATATATCTATTTGAAGATATTAAGGAAATCATGTTATTTTTAATTTGATTGTGGACTCGAGTTTGGATCATGTTTGGGAAATAAAATTGGAACCTACAAAACCCACAAAGGCCATAATTCTTCTCCAAATTTATGGATAAAATGGATTCATGGTACATACTTGAAGCATAATACTAACATATGGCAGATTCAAGCTAAGAATATGGATTCTTGGATGTCGAAACAAAATTTGAAAGTAAGAGATAAGGCTTTGGATTCACATGGTGGAGCTGATTGTCTTAAAGTTCTCATTCAGTCGTGCATGAGGGATTCTAAAGTTAAAATATCAGCTTTATATAACAAGCTCTCCCCCGTTTCTTCTGCAGTGCCTTGGTTCAGCACTATTTGGGAGACTGCAAACATTCCCAGACATTCTTTTATTTGTTGGTTAGCTGTCCAAAATCGATTGTTCACTCAAGATAGACTTATCAAATGGGGGGTTGTGACAAATAATTGTTGCTGCTTGTGCACTGACACTGAGAGCAGAGATCATCTTTTCTTTGAGTGTGTTTTCTCGAGAGATATCTGGATTATGGTCATGGAATGGTTGCATTTCAGGTGGCGATCTTGTGATTGGAGGCAAATCATAAACTGATATTGTTCCAGACTGAGAGGAAGGGGATTCAAGCAAAGAATTAAGAGAATGGCTCTTGTTTCTACAATTTACAACTTTGGATTGAGAGAAATATCAAAATATTCAATCAAAAAACTAAGACTGCTGAACAGATTTTCAAAAAGATTAAGATTAACATATCGTCTACTATCCTCAATGGCTCCTTTCAGGAAGAATGTAAGGAATGGATATTATCCTTGTAAATAATTGAGGATGGGAGTTCTTTCTCTTCTCTGCTGGTTTGTTCCAGTATGCATTGAGAAAAACTGAAGATGATGGGTAGTTTCATGCCCATTTTTGCTTCTGGTGATTGAGAGGAAGGTCTTCAAAAGATGGGAGATATGAGGGAAGCATGGTAGATTGTTTGCTGCTTGGTGATTGAGAGGAAGGTCTTCAAAAGATGGGAGATATGAGGGAAGCATGGTAGATTGTTTGCTGCTGTCTTACTGGGTTTGTTGAAAAGATGGGAGATATGAGGGAAGCATGGTAGATTGTTTGCTGCTGTCTTACTGGGTTTGTTGGATATCAACATTTAAACTGTTAGGCTCTGTGCATATCTATTTTTTTTGTGAGCTTTAGTTACAAGTTTATGTAGTTATCTCATACATGTACATGAGATTCTTGATGTGTACAAAGTTCCATATTGGTGATGAATAATATTTTTTCATTTACCAAAAAAAATCTCTCCATTCTCGGCTCTCCCAACTTTTAAGCATATTTCTTGATGCAAATTATTATATTTAAAATTCACTAATATGTTAGATTACATATTATAATGTCATGTTATGTATAAATATTATCTCATATGACACCCAATATTACATAGACATCCCTGAATTTTATAATCTAATATCATTGATTTTATTTGTTTAATATTTATCTAATGTCCAACCCTTTATAGTAGTCCTTCAAAAGCCTCTTCTAAAGTTTTCTAAGCTAAGTATATAATTTTAGGAAATAATTCAAAATCTTGAGACTCATTCAAAATATGATGCTTCAATTTTTCAGCATCTCCTCTACTATATAAATATAAGCTAACCATCTGGCCTCATATTGTATGATGAATATTATTTATCAATGAGTTTATATACTATTGTTTATGGATAACAAAGGTTTTAAATCTTTTATAGTTTACTGTAATTATATTTATATACATCCACTTGTATCTTGTAGCACATTTTTTAAATTTTAGATAACATATCTAGCTTGCTGCACTTAAATATCCTAATGTTTTCCAAAATATAATGTTTTTACCTTCTGCCCTGTTACATAAACATAAGAATGCTCTTCCTATATGAGTTTCATGGTATAATTTTAGGATAATTCTATGTTTTCTACTCTTTCCATAAATACTTTATTAACATGCAATTATCTATTAATATATTATTTTACATTACTAATAATTAATATGATGTAGAGTTTTACAATACCGTTGGAAGTTTTAGGGATCAAATTATACAAACTTAAAGTGACATATGATGTAATTAATTAACAATGATAATTAATTTAGTTTAGTTAGTATTAGAATGTAATATCAACAAAGAATAATTAATTAACAATGATAATTAATTTAGTTTAGTTAGTATTAGAATGTAATATCAACAAAGAATAGGGGTAGTATAGTCCTTGAAAAGTTAGTATTAGAATGTAATATCAACAAAGAATAGGGGTAGTATAGTCCTTGAAAAGTTTTTCCACAACTCTCTCTTTTAAAGGGAGTATGATTTGAAAAGTGGAGTACAGATTCTTTATCATAATAGATCCTCAACGGCCAAGTAATGGAATCGAGGAACCCATAATCCGATAATAAATTATTTTAACCATAATGCTTTGTAGGTAGATGTTCTTTTAGAGAATTTATAAGCATGATTTTTTCCAAGGACATGAATACAACTATAAAGAGAAAAAAAATTGGTTATATTGTCGGCTGAGTCACACCAATATAATTGTATTTTTAGAACTGGGGCATGATATTTGAATTGAGTCTCTTTCATCTCGCATGGAGTTATCTATCACATTTAAAAGTTTTCCCATCCAGTCATCCAATTAACACCATAACTCTGAATGGTTTGCATTTCTTTGGAATTGACTGGTTAACATTACACCTCTGTTAGTCTTTCCCTCTAAAATCAATCGGTTAACATTACAACCTATCGATTCTTCATACCATTAAGTTAACATTACACATTTAAATGGCAATGGTCCCTTGGGCTCTCTTAAATACGACAGTTAACACTACACGTCGGTCAAACTCCTTAGTATTGTTATGTTAACATTACACATATGAATAGTACCCATTATAGAGATCCAATATATTAATACTACACCTCTATCAATTTATTCCATTGACTTATTAACATTACACCTCTAGTGACTCTTCTTTTTATATTAATGAGTTGAATCCCATGACTCGATCATTCTCCCCTCAAAGCTGTTAACGATTCTAGACTTCATACAATGCACCTCTATAGTTAGACTTTAAAATCAAAAGCAAATTCTTTATTGCTACAATAAAGAACTAAGTTATTACAAATAATTTGGCCCACATTAAAAGATGCAACATGACGAAAGGCCATATCGTTGGCAGAATAAGGACCCGATGTTCTGGGAACATTTGGTCATTCTAGCCTTTCATGTGTCAGTGGCCCCCATCATAACTTGTTCCCTTAGAGCCTCCAGGTAAGCTGGAGCCACTTGAGCTTTATCTGCATCCAATCAAGTTTGCTCCATTCTTAAGAGTTCTGTACTTTGAGCTCATTCATCAACTAATGGCATAGACCTTGCTTTGAGTTCCTCCTTTTTGTTTCTGAGCTTCTTCTAAGCTAGCCAATGCCTCAATTATAGTAGCCATAGCCTCATCAATGATGGTCTAACTATTAAAAATTGCATCAAAGATTTTTGCATTTGTTGTGCGCAGCAGAAATTTCGGCAGCACTTCGGCAGCACAAGAAGAGAGTCAGATCGCAATAAGAATTCCCGTCTCATCAAGGAAACAAGAATATGAAGTGACTATCTCAACAAAGTGAGATATCGGCTCTTCCTCTCATCAGTTCTAGGACTGACCTATCGAGGGATCCTAAAAAGCTATTACAAATCACACAAAAGCGATACAACCAATTTTTACGTGGTTCGGCAAATTGCCTACGTCCACGGGGTAAGGAGGGGGAGAGATCTACTAATAGAGGGAAAGAATACAACTAGGGTTTACAATCACTCAATCTAAACCCTCACACAAACTCTCAGATCCCTCACACAAATATCTCTCTACAAAAGGATGCACAAACCAAAGAGCAGCCGCCAAAACCCAAAGCTACAGTTGCACACCTCTGCCTGCGGTCTTCTGCCTTGCACCTCTGCCGAAAACAAATCAAAGCCGAAGAAACACTTGCAGCCGCAATCTTCACAAAAAAACCTCATGTGCCCTTCCCGAAAAATACCCTAGCATGGGTATTTATATTGCAGTTCATGGGCCGCATCCGCCTCGTTCACGTGTTCACGCGGAAACAACTCGTTCGTGGCTAGGTGGACCCCCACAACGAAACCGCATTCTCAACTTCGTACGTTCACGTGGGTGTTGCTTTTCTTGATCGTGGCCCACCACTTGCGTTCACAATTCTCCACATCGGTGAAGTTTTCTCAAAACTGAGCGGACACCAAAGCAACCAAATGTCCCACTTGTTGTGTCCAGTACGAACTCAATCCAAAACAAGTCGAGAACCCAAACGAGAGTCCAAAACAATCTCACCCCATCAACAAATCAACTAATCTAAACTGGCTGCATCGGGAAGACTGCCTATGTATCCTCTTGCCCAAGGAATCAAGCCTCACGTAGTTCATCCAAATGGCCGCCAACGGTCTCAACAATCACGAATGTGCAACAAGTTTCGACATTGATCAAACTTGTTGCTCGGAACCACCTTAGTGAGCATATCCGCCGGATTATCCTTCGTGTGGACCTTCACTATCTCCACATCTCCATCTTCAAGAACATCCCAAACGAAGTGATAACGAACGTCAATTTGCTTCGTCCGCGCATGAAAAACCTGATTCTTCGCCAAATAGATAGCACTCATGCTATCACAATGAATAGTGACGGACCTCTGCGATATACCAAGTTCCTCCAAAAGTCCTCAAAGCCAAATAGCCTCCTTCACAGCCTCTGTAACCATCATATACTCTGCCTCCGTCATAGACAAAGCCATCGTCGACTGTAAGGTGCATCTCTAACACACCGGCGCACAGGTCAAAGTAAACACATACCTCGTAGTAGACCGACCCTTATCCAAATCCCCGGCATAATCCGAATCAACATAGCCAATGTATAGCTGCCCACCTGTAGTGTCCCGCTCATAAACTAAACCAACATTGAGCGTACCTCGAATGTATCTCAAAATCCATCTCACGGTGTCCCAATGACCCACTCCTGGATCGTGCATGTATCTCGAAACCATGCTCACCGCCTGTGATAAATTCGGTCTCGTACATACCATCACGTACATTAAGCTCTCAACCGCGCTCGCATATGGAGTTTTCGACATTAACTCTCGATCTTCAACTGACTTCGGTGAAAGACCAGCTGAAAGCTTCAAATGGGCTCCCAAAGGTACACTAACTGGCTTCATATCCATGCTAACATGGAATCGCTGTAGAACCTTCTTTAAATAAGCCACCTGTGTCAAATAAATTCTGCCCTTCTTCTTGTCTCTGCCGATCTCCATCCCTAAAATACGCTTCGCCTCGCCCAAGTCCTTCATCTCAAACTCATTTGAAAGCTGAACTTTCAACTCATCTATAGCCGACCTGGAACTAGAGGTAACCAACATGTCATCGACATAGAGCAACAAATAGATGTACGCACCTCCTTTCAACTTGTAAAAATATACGTAAGGATCAAACTGGCTCCGAGTGTACGAATGACCAAGCATAAAACCATCAAATCGCCTATACCACTGTCGAGGAGACTGCTTCAAACCGTATAGCGATTTCTTTAATCTGCAAACCAACTTATCTTTCCCTGCAGCTCGGAATCCCAATGGCTGAGTCATATATATTTCTTTATCAAGATCACCATGAAGAAATGCCGTCTTCACATCCAGCTGATCTAACTCCAAACCATATTGTGCCACCAAAGCTAGCAAAATCTGAATCGAAGAGTGCTTCACCACCTAAGAGAAAACCTCATTATAGTCAATACCTTCCTCCTGTGTATAGCCTTTCGCAACTAACCTAGCTTTGAACCTCAATGGAGTGCCCTCAATACCCTCCTTCTTCGTGTATACCCACTTGCAACCAATTGTCTTCCGCCCCTTTGGAAGCTCAACAAGCTCCCATGTATTGTTCTTATGAAGAGACTCCATCTCCTCCTGCATAGCCACCTGCCACGAATCAGCCTCCGAACTCTGCTCGGCCTCTCTGAATGTAGTAGGCACCATCTCATCGATACTCTCCACCAAAAGTGCATACGCAACTGTGTCAGTATACCGTGCTGGCATCTGTATGTTTCTCCTCTGTCTCCAAACTGCAATCGAATCCTGAACCTGAGCGGTCGGTCCCTGGTCCTGCATAACTGTACTCGTATCCTCCGTGTCACCGTCGTGCTCGCTTGGCGTCACCTCAGTCGGTACTCTAATGGATACTGTACCATCTGGACAATGTGGAGTTGCATCGATCTCCACCACCTGTGATATCTCCTCCGTCGGGTCACTCTCCACCTGATGAGAGCTGGGAAGCTTCAAGATAGAAGCCTCATCGAATGTGACGTCCCTACTCAGCACAATCTTCTTATCCACTGAATCCCAAAGCTTGTATCCCTTGACACCATGCTTGAATCCTACAAATATGGCCTTCCTAGCTCGAGGTTCCAATTTATCAGTTCTAACATGATAATATGCAGGGCACCCAAATAT
This sequence comes from Asparagus officinalis, assembly GCF_001876935.1. NCBI lineage: Eukaryota > Viridiplantae > Streptophyta > Magnoliopsida > Asparagales > Asparagaceae > Asparagus > Asparagus officinalis. The sequence continues at coordinate 19,487,545 of NC_033798.1, read as the reverse complement.
CTTGAGATGGTCATAGTCATGTGCTGTCTTTCCCGACCACATCTCCATAGGGGTTTCCCCTCAATCGCAGATGAAGACAGCCTATTAATGAGGTGGCTCGCATATGTAAGTGCCTCAACCCAAAAGATCTTCTCCAAACCACTCTGCGACAATAAGCATCGGATCTTCTCCAGTAAAGACCGATTCAACCTCTTTACCACCCTATTTTGTTGCGGTGTATGACTAACTGTGAAGTGCCTCTCTATGCCCTCGTCTCGACATAGCTGCAGAAAGGGGTCTGAAGTATATTCACCACCGTTGTCGGATCGCAACGTCTTGATCTTTCTCCCAGTCTACAGTTCCAATCTCTTCTTCCACTCCACGAATATATCTAGGACTTCACTCTTCTTCGTTATGGTGTACACCCAATAACGCCTAGAATAGTCATCAACGAAAGTGACGAACCAATATCGACCACCAAATGATGCAGTCTTGGTGGGACCCCAAACATCTGTGTGCACGTAGTCCAAGATGCCCCTCGTCTGATGAATGGCAGTCCCGAACTTCACCTTCGTCTTCTTACTAAGAACACAGTGCTCACAGAACTTAATCTTCCCACTCTTGGCTCCCTTTAATAGCCCCTGCTTGCACAATGCCTGCAGTGACTTTTAACCTGTGTGCCCCAATCTATAGTGCTAAAGTCTGCTCATGTCCGCTTCTGAAATAGCCGAAGCAACTTAGCCAATCTCGGTGCTTCCCTTCAGATAATACAAATTCTGATTGTGGGCTCCCTTCATCACCACCAATGATCCCTTAGTAACCTTCGCTACAGCGTTTTCGAAAGTCACCTTGAATCCCTTCGCTTCCAAAGCTCCGACTGAGATAAGATTCTTCTTCAGCTAAGGAACGAATCTCACCTCCTTCAATGCATGAACTACTCCATCGTGCATCCTAATCCGCACAGTACCTATCCCACAAATGCCACAGGATTGATCATTTCCCATGACAACAACATCCCCGTCGACTTTCTCAAAAGATGCAAACCAGTCTCACCTAGGGGTCACATGATAAGTAACACCGGAATCAAGCATCTAATCTAATACATCCACATGGTTTACCTCCGGAGTAATCAGTAGAGAAAAGCACAAATCATCGGAATCATCGCCTTTCGCAACGTTCACTTCATTGGCCTTCGGGCCCTTTTTCTTACCATTCTCCTTCTTCTTGAGCTTCGGGCAGTCTCTCTTCCAATGTCCCTGCTCCTTGCAGAATGCACATTGATTCTTTGCTAATTGGTGACGGCTTCTTGACTTTGACCTTCCTCTATTACCACCTTTCGGATATGGCCTTCTACCTCTCGTAAACAAGGCCTCGCCTGAAGTGCTAGCACGGGAAGTCTCCTTGTCTTTTCTCTTCAAATCGTAATTGGTCAATGCGTTAGTCACTTCACTATAGCTGATAGAAGATCTCCCGTTCAACAAAGTGAGCACGAATGTATCATTCTCCTCATCCGGTAAGGAGCCCAACAAAATAATCGTCTTGTACTCATCCGATATCTTCTCATCAATATTCACCAAGTCCGACAACAACTTAGTGTAGTTGTTCACATGAGCCGCTAGCGAGGTGTCTCTGGACATCTGAAATCTGAAGAGTCTTCGCAGCAAGTGCAACCTATTCTCAACACTCTTTGTGAGATACTTATTATTGAGAATTTTTCACATCTTCATTGCAGACGTTACCTCAATCACATCATATTTCAGTTCCTGTTCCAAACAAGACCTGATCACCCCACACGCATTCCTATTCATCTTCTCTCATACCGCCTCTTCATATTTAGGTGGCCTTTCGTGGACCATAATGGTCTCTTCCAAATTCTGAGCATTGAGCGCATCCTGTACGTTGCTCATCCATAAATCAAAGTTGATTTTACCGTCATACTTCACCACACTAATCTTAGTATTCTGAAAACCAACTTGTATTGTACTCGCCATCGATTTGCTGCTTTTACCTTCTTCTCCCATTACGAACTAACTCCAAATTGTAGAGAAAAAAAAAATTTGATAGAAATTAGGAACCACCCAACTGAACCCTAGATCGGATTCCAAATAGATCTCCTATCCACATGAGGAAAGCGAAATCTCCAACGGAAACTCCTAATGCTATCTCTAGCGAAGCCTAGAACTCCAAAAACCAAGCTTCCAACTGAATCTTCCTCCACCTAATCCAAAACACCCTAGATCTGAAATCTGGGCTCTGATACCACTTGTTGCGCGCAGCGGAAATTTCGGCAGCACAACAAGAGAGTCAGATCGCAATAAGAATTCCTGTCTCACCTAGGAAACAAGAATCTGAAGCAAATATCTCAACAAAGTGAGATATCGGCTCTTTCTCTTATCAGTTCTAGGACTGACCTGTCGAGGGATCCTAAAAAGCTATTACAAATCACACAAAAGCAATACAACCAATTTTTACGTGGTTCGACAAATTGCATACGTCCACGGAGCAAGGAGGGGGAGAGATCTACTAATAGAGGGAGAGAATACAATTAGGATTTACAATCATTCAATCTAAACCCTCACACAAACTCTCAGATCCCTCACACAAATATCTCTCTACAAAAGGATGCACAAACCAAAGAGCAGCCGCCAAAACCCAAAGCTACTGTTGCACACCTCTGCCTGCGGTCTTCTGCCTTGCACCTCTGCCGAAAACAAACCAAAGCCGAAGAAACACTCGCAGCCGCAATCTTCACAAAAAAAATCTCCTGTGCCCTTCCCGAAAAATACCCTAGCATGGGTATTTATATTGCAGTTCATGAGCCGCATCCGCCTCGTTCACGTGTTCACGTGAACACGGAAACAACTCGTTCGTGGCTAGGTGGACCCCCACAACGAAATCGCGTTCTCAACTTCGTGCGTTCACGTGGGTGTTGCTTTTCTTGATCGTGGCCCACCACTTGCGTTCACAGCATTCTCATTGTTGATAGCAGTAAATAAAATGGTCAATTACTTCAGACTTTGGTTGACCTCTTCTTTCTCCTTTTGAGCTGCTTCTTCAAGATTATAGCCATACACTCTAAGACATTGCAACATCAATGACATTGGCCTCCTAGAGAGTTTGCAAATCTAGAAGGAGTTCCACTTGGTCGATCATTCTCCGATAAGGCTCAAAGGCTTTGGTTCTAGTAGCTGATAAAAGAATGTCGAGCTGACCTTGCAACGAACATTTGGTATGGTGGATATACCCTTACCATCAGGCAGAGGCCTCTCAAAATTTTAACTGAATAACTTCACTAGGCCCTCAATCAAAATCTCACTCTTTGATTTAACTAAATCATTAAAGTTTGGAGATGAAAGGATTTTGATCATTGCTTAACTTAATGAGCTGGCCTCAGTAGCAATGGCTAAGGCCTAGTTTTTGGCAAGAGAGACAGTGATGCCATCAAAGTTGGCATAAAGAATGAAGCAAGCAAAGCTGACATACTTGAGATATCAATGAGAGTAGGCGAAGCCTGAGTTGGCACAACTAAGGCTCAGAAGGCCAAACGACCAACACCGTCATTGTAGCCGCGATTGCTGGCACATCACTAGGCGATGGCCACTTTAGTGTCGACTAACTTCTTAGCTACAGATGAAGCCCACTCTCCTATTCAACTTTAGGTTTAGGTTTGGCCTCAGCTCTTAGTCCAGCTTCCTCAAGGAAATAAAAAGTTGTCAAATCCCTAGCAGGTTCAACAATGGGAGAAGGCATAGAAGTCGTAGTTGTAATGACTTTCGGTTCGGGTTCAATATCTACAGAAGGAAAATAGATGAAGCATTATGTATTAAACTGAAAAGACTACATCATTCTTGTAGATGATATCATACCTAAGAAGTGAGAAGATCTGCCAGTATCAATTCCATGACCCAATTCTTCATCGTCGGTGATATAAGTGTCAGTGTCATAATCAACACTCTCTTCTTCCTTTGAATCTGTCCGATCAACCAATACAAATCTTTTTTCTGCAAACAAAAAGCACATGTCATTAGAACGCATATCCATTGAAGCAAAATAATTGCAAATAAGGAAATTTACCCAAAGCAGTCGTATACTCAGACACTGATCCATGAGTTATGGCCTCAGGAGGTTTCTCCTTCACAGGCAACTCCAAGCAGGGCACTTGGGGTATTTTTAGTGGTGAGGAAATTTTCGTGGTCTCTTCCTATGGATATCTCCTCTTGACACATATCATGGTGAGCTGATGACTGTTGTATGCTAATGCCAACGGGCCTATGCTATGGTGATCTTTTGTTGGGTTTGTTCGAATCATTATCAAAATCTCCTTCTCACCCTACCTCTACAAGATATTCATGGATTTCAGGCACTCTACTCTTGGATCCTTTCCTAAAAGCTTCTTATACTTCTAAATGATCCATTTTACTCTAGTCTTGTTGACCTTAAACTGCGAGCTGTTGATAGTCACCATGCTATAACAGTTAGGGGTTTTGTATGGTAAGATAAACTTAGCATGAGTACATCCAATGGCAAAGTGGTACCAAATGTGGGTTCCATCTACTAGACTCCTCAAACATAGCAATCTGGTGTTTAGATTACCAATATAATGTTGGTCATACCCAAACTGTCACGCAAAATGGCATGGAAGATAGGGCTCAATGTAGCACTCGTTCCCATTTACACGAGCGATGAGATGCATATGTCTGATATTCACCAATTAGTTGAAACAAGTACTGATTAAATAGGTAAAACCCCTCAACTCCAGGCTGTCTTCAAAGTCATCATCAAATTTAGACCCGATGATGTCGAGGAAGCAATAGTAGAAGCACTACTGGTCTTTATTCCACACAATTTGGTAGATCCACACAACATACTTAACGTTCCACTTTGAGGTTTCATATCATTATAGCAATGAGACCCCTCCTCATGTCTAGTAGTGGTTAACATAAGAGAGGAGCAATCAAGTGTATATCGTTCTATCAGATAGGTATATGGTAGCTTTACCTTGAATTAGGCACCTCCTCCCTTGGACAACCCTTCTTTTGGTTCAAATATTTTGTCACCAACTCCTTTAATCTGTGATGAATGTAGCTAATCATAGCCGGGAGTAAGGCTAAGTTATACCCATGAGCAAGTAATATCGTTGGCTACAGAACCTTGGGGAGATGCAATCCTTTGGTCGAGATGACACAATACATCCTTTTAACCAAATTAAAAGGAAACCTACGAGCAAAGCCTGATTAGAAATAGGCTCTTCAGTCTAGTCGTGCAAACTCTCAAACATGTCCATGCTTTTAGCCCACACCTGTCTGAGTCGATAGTTTGGATTATCGGACCATGATTGAAAATTTGAATCTCTACTTCAAGACCAGAGCTCAATGGGATAGGCTCCACCCTTCCCTTCTTGCTCACAATCTTGAACACATATTCAATGCAAGGAACACAAGCAACATTAGGGCCATGGACTACACCCGTAATTGTTTGATGGAAAATATGGATGTGCTAGACTAGATACCAAAATGTCTCGACAACATGAGTGTAACGATCCATATTTCCCAGCTCCTCAGTTATGGGAAAGTTTCTTCATATGGTCGCTCCCTCATCGGTATGTTGGTATTAATATTATATAGCTCAAGAATGATGTATAGCACTAGTGCACAGATCTCAATACCATGTTGAGAAGCTTGCATCACTAAATAGAGCCCTAGTTCCATTAATCTATCTTCAAAAGTGGTGAGGACATAGTCAACAATTCTAGCTCTCCCCATTGATTCAGTAACCCTTATCCACCTAGGGACCTGGTATCCTCCTCAGGTATTGCCCATTGATCTCAAAAAATTTGTTGTCAAATACATTTGGAAACACTAAAATCTCATTTGCCAGAGCATTCTCCTTTACGGACCCTTGAAGAAGACTAACAACATTGAGATCGTAACATCCTTCTTTACAAGAAAGAGAAAATTTTGATTTGTTTTTCATTTTTCATAAGAAAATAAAAAAAGAAGGATAATTTTTTAAAAAATAAAGAAAAAGCAAGAAAAAGCAAAAAAAAATTAAGAAAAAGAAATGTACACACAACAAGTTATAGAATATGCCTGAAGCTTATCCTTAGGAGAGGATTTGCTGAAACAATTAGTTATGCAAGTTGTGTCATTGTAACAAGTCCTCGCTTGTATAATGGTACCATCTTTGGATGTATCAACAACTTCTCATTATATTCTTCTTCTTTATTTGGCTAAGGAATAGCTTCTTGTCTTCTGAGTATACCTTGAGCAACCAAAATCGATGTTACCTTGCTCCTTAGCCTCCTTGCACACTTATAGAAATATAGAATGGTATGACCTAAGTATCCACATAGGTCAACGTTGGTTAGCAATTGCACCTTTAGATACCCAAATCTACTTAACAGTTTTAACTATATATTGCATTCAACAGTTCATTGAGATATGACTCATTCTACAACATAGGTGTATATAGTAAAAGATGCATTTGACATGGGCGGAAATAGAGTTAAATTATTTCCTCTTACAAATGAAGATTAAAACTTTTTATATTTTTTTGAATATGAATAACCAAGTTTAGTTTTAATTTTTGCAAATCATTGATCGGAAAGAACCATGTTTAAACCTTTATAACCCGGAGAAAAAATTTCCATAGCCTTTTCCAAATCAATATTTTTAGACTTTAATTATTCATCTTCAGAAACTATCGTAGTGCACTGAATTTCAAACTTTCTTTGTTTAGAAGACAATTCACATGAAAACTCATTTACCCGAGCAGTTAATTTTTTTATTTTCACAAATTTTATTAGTTAATTGCTAGGATAAATCACAATTCATGTCTCTATACATGGAATAGTGCATGCGCTCAAAAGAGACATTTTCACTTACATTGTTAGATGTATTAAACTCTAAAGATTTTTAATTTTATCATTCAACAATTTATTATCTTTCTTTAAAGTTGAATTCACCTTTTTAACAATGTTATACTTTTAAGCAAGTTTTAAAATATAAATCATCATATGTAAGGCACACCTCACCGGAGCTCTCCTATTCTGTATCATCTGGATTTCTATTTTTAGCCATGAGACAAATGTGTGCTCTTCTGTTATCATCGCTCGAGCTACTCTCCAACTTGTCCCATATAGTTACTATAGAACTTTTGCCCTTCCTTGTAGTCCTTTTTACTCAGTGAGCAATTCTTCCTTAGATGACCGAATTTCCTGCATCACAAATAAGTTAGTTCGGTATCAGAATCACTAGAACTATATGTATTTACATTGCTTGTATAGTGACTCTATTTATTTTGCAGGAATTTTGACCCCTCTTTGATTTGAGAAAGAATTTGAATCTTTTTAAAATTTGATCTTCCTCGTGATCATTCTCACTCTTAAAACTTGAGCTTGATTCTTTCTTCTTCTTAGATTGGAATTTCTCTTTTTTGGCCTTTAGAGTTAACAACTTCTTCTTGGAATCAACTTCAGAAGCATCATGTCTATCTTTCAATCGAACCTTATATGTGAGAAGATTATCTACAAGATCTTCTGGAGTAAAGTCAGAAAAATTTTACAATTCTTCAATAACTGTTACCTTAGGTCCCCAATCTCTAGATAAAGAATAGAGTATTTTTCTACAAAGCTTTTTGTTATAAAACTCTTTTCCCAAAGCTTTTGGTTTGTTCACAGTATCAATAAATCATGTGAACATATATTGAGTGCTTTCTGAGGCCTTCATCTTGAAATTTTCATATTTGCTGAAAAACATTGTGAGTTTTGCCTCCTTTACATGTGATATTTTTTCATGTATAACCTCTAGCAATTTTCAAATATCCTGCGTAATAGTACAATTTAAACTATGATTAAACTTTTAGCAATTAAGGAACAATAGAGAGCATTCATGGGTTTAACACTCAATGAATAAATATGTTTGTCCTGTGGTGACTGTTGGACCCTAGAGGGGGGTGATTAGGGTCTTATGCTAATCTAATCCGATTTAAATACCAATTAAAATATATTTTTCTAGCTAACCGAAAACTTTACAATCAACACACTATTGTAATCCCACTCTACACCCACTAAGTGTTGGACCTAGCCGTTTCTCCCTCAAGTGCTCGGTTACAACCTCTCCCTAGGCACGTCAACCGACGCCACTCCTCTTGGGACGATCCCCGACTCTCACCACACACTCCTCACTCGGTGTACAAGTGTATTACAAAGTGATTCTCATGATAAGCACAAATTAACAAATGATTGTTCTCTCTAACAATGTGAGAACTCAATTAAGCTCACTCTCAATGTCACAAACTCACAATCCTAAATTATACTATGAAAGTAAATACAATAAGCTCAATAGGTTGTGTGTGAACAAAGAGTATCAATAAACTAGCTTTAATAGAAATGATAATTAACAAATAATTATAAGTGAAAGCTAGAGTTGAGTTTAGGAAAACTTCTCTAGATCAAGATGGAGAGATGGAGATTTGAGGCCCAAACGAGAAGATAATCTCCTCCACTTGAGAAAGCTAAAACTGCTTTAAACTAAACCCTTAAACAAGCTTAAACAAGCTTAAACTCTTTTTAAAACCCTTATTTAAAAACTTCTTTAAAACATTCTTAATTGCTTAAGAAGAGATCAGCAATGGGGTATTTATACCCTCTCACAACTCAGCCAAAAAACCCCAAGCAAAAAGACAAAAAGTCCCCAGAAGACAGCTCAGAAAAATAGCCGTTAGTGTCTAACGGATCTATTGTCGGTCGACCGGTGCGGTCGACCGATGGAGCTTTCGGTCGACCGGACCGGTCGACCGACCAACTCTCTATCGCATGGTGAGAAATGAACAAATGATCGGTCGACCAAGAAACGATCTGGACCATCGTCGGTCGACCGGTGCGGTCGACCGATGGAGCTTTCGGTCGACCGGACCGGTCGACCGACCAACTCTCTATCGCATGGTGAGAAATGAACAAATGATCGGTTGACCGGTGCGGTCGACCGAATACTGATACTACTGAAAAACAGTTTTAAACAGATTTTTGACTTTTGGAAAAAATGTAAAACTTTGGGGAATGATTGTAGACATGATAATAAACATGCTACAGTGACTGGTTATCAGAAAGGACCTCCCAAATGAAAAATATCATCATTTTATAAAATAGTCCAAAACATGAAAATATGAGATACTTGAATTTTGATGTTTTGACATAAACCAACTTTTGAAACTTTGTGAAATGTTTCTATAGACTTAGTAAAACATGTATAAACTGATATTGAAGTTTATAAACTAATAAAACAGTATTTTCACAAAATTGCATATTCTATGCAATGTTTTCAAAAACACAATAGTAAATATGAAATATATGATTTCATATTATAAACATGAAAGTCCAAAACCATACATGTATATATATAACTATATGTATACATAGAAAACAAAACTTATGTATGTATATATATAAAACTATATATATATAGAAACCAAAACTTGTGTATATATATATAACTATATATATACAAAGAAACCAATAAATGTGTGTGTATAGATAATTGAGCTTAACGTACTTAACACACATAATATAAATCCTAAACTAAATTACCTAAGCTTGATCGTGATCTTCAATGAGCTCAACTTGGTACACGTGCGGATGAAGCTTGAACTTGATCTTTAACTTGAATTGTACGTTACTTCACTCCAACATTCCGCCAACCTCCTTTGGATATGATCATTGAAGCTCTATTCCATCCATCCTCCAACTACGTTGTTTATCTATAAAACATAGGAATGCACAAACACTAGACAAACAACATTAGTAATAAATTGTTTGTTAAACATCAAAACACTAGACAAACAACATTAGTAATAAATTGTTTGTTAAACATCATCAAAACAAGAAGGCCAACAGTGACCACTACCCCTAGGTGTAACAACTAAAATCCCTTCTACAATAGTAATAGGTTCTTTATAGCCATTTTCAACACACTGCCAAACATCATAATTGGTGGACATCAAAAAGACTTTTATACACACTTTTCAATAGATGTAGTTTGTGCCATCAAAAAGTGGAGGACGACTTATAGCATGTCCCTCTAGAAAAGCCATTGTGATGGTAGGACTAGATATCTCTATCCTAGGTTTTGAATTCTAAAGATAGGTAACAAAACTAAGCAAGCTTAGAGGGGGACGTGAATACCTTTGCCATAGATTTTCACTAAAACGTAGAATATGCAGCGAAAATAATAATAAAATAAAAATAAAAATTCAAACCAGAGAACACGCAAGATTTTTATAGTGGTTCGGATAGAAATTCTACGTCCACTCTTCCTTCTCACGAATAACCTTCATCACTATGATTAGAGTTTACCTGAATCACAATCAAATCTAGTAGGCTTATAAAGACTGCACCGTGAAATCTACACGAAGCCAGTCGTCTAACGTAACTCCTCATAAATGAGTAAAATACTTAGCCCTAACTAGTCCCAACAACCAATTATCACAGGCTTGAGTATGCCGTAAAAATAGAATAAGGATCAAACTAATCAAGCTGTCTAAGCTTAGATTAAAAACTTGTACAGCCCTTTTAAGCAAACCGTTCTTTAGAAGATATAGCAAAGGTTTAGATTAAATTAATAAATCCGCTAATCTGCATCATCACCATTGACGGTAAAGCATAACCATCGATGATCCCCTATTTACCATCGATAGTCACCCTATAGTTCGTCGATGGTTTGAAATCTAGTTTCTGGACTTGATCAAATGTTCACTGTAGTCTATCGATGATATAGCTAACCATCAATGGGCTGTTGTAGTCCATTGATGGTGCTAAATCCTATTTTTATTTTTCTCTAATTATGCATTGTAATCCATCGATTGACTAATGACTATCGTTGGTTGCCTCATGACCATCGATGATGTGAAGGCTGAAATCAATATTCATGTTAATTTTGTATCGTTTCACCTCTATTTTTTTTGTATACTTGTTTATACCTGAAATATATCATCTCAAACAATCATAAGTAACAAATGAGAGTTTGTTATTACTCAAATAAAATATATTGTTTGAACAACATTCTAACAGATTTATCATAGTCGTTTCTCATTTCTTTTGATCTCTAACTTCTACTGCATTTAGGATATCTCTTTCCTGATTGATTAAAGTTCTATATATGATTGAAAGAGATAGAGAGATGAGAGAGTTCTAGCGTTTTGATTACAACTTTAGTTTTGATTCGAGAAGATATTTGATTGAAGGTTTTGATCCCCGGAACTTTAACAAACTCTTTGTCGTCACGCTCAACATCATTAGATCGTCACAACAAGGAGAATTACCCTTGATGTCATCGTCTATATTGTTCTTCATCAAGCTTCACTTTGATCTATTGAAGAACGGTTTGTTAATCAGAAAGGGCTATAAGATCTTTTTTATTTTATGTGCTTAAAATGTATTTGTTGGTTTGTTTTTAAATTCGTTTTTATGCTATATTTAAACTAGTGTTAATTGAAGGTTGAGATTAGCTAGAACTAGGTGAATTTACTTATTATGGACTCGTTAGGTTAGACGACTGATTTTCGATAGATATCAACGTGTGAACTTTGTAAGCCTATTGAATCGGGTTGTGATTTAGAAAAACTCTTGACATAATGAGGATATTCCTTCATTCAATCCAACATTAGGCAAATGATCATTATTTTTATAATTCGAATAATCTAATATTTCATAGGTATTTAAATTTAACAGGTAGTGTCATGTTTAAAGTCGTGTAATCAGTTTAAATGATTTAGATTAACCAAATGTTGATCACGTCATAGAAGATTATACTTGCGCGTCCACATTTTTAAATAAGTGAAAAAATGGATTAGGTACAGCCGGCCGTTTGATATTTATTGGCCATCGATTACGTCATGAGATCTAAATCAGGAACGAAAAACCATATATATAATAAAATATGGTGAACATAATGTTGGGGTCAACTTGGTTTCCATAAACAAGTAAGGTTATCTTCATAATATACAGATGACAGAGAACTGGAGGGTAAGCTGAGGATGATGGCTTAGACTTTGGATTTATTAACTCCGGTGTACCAAGCATTTGGTTCCATTGGTTATTTCGTCCTATGTTCTGCCATTGACCTGGTGGAAAGCCAGGGTATCTTTCATGTACATATGACAGAGAACCAGGGGCAACTGGAGTTTGGATTTTTCCTGGTGATCGATCTAATAATAAATAAATAAGAAAAACCAAAACTCATAGAGGAAGTTAACTGCATAAAAGCTCAGGTGATGTGCAACAGAATAAGTAAGCATTAAAATGAAATACCATCTACTTCTAACAAATGAAAATGTGTACTGCATTCCTATGAAGCAATTTTTTATTTATTTTCTCAAATAAATTAAAATTTGTTTAGTATATAATGTTGTGCACATCGGAAATTTTGGCAGCACCTCGGCAGCACCTCGGCGCAATAAAAGAGTAAGATCACAATAGGAATTCCCGTTTCACCAATAAAACAAGAACCAAAAGCAAAATATCTCAACAAAGTGGGATATCAGCTCTTCCTCTCATCAGTTCTAGGACTGACCTGTCGAGGGAACCTAAATAAGCTATTATAAATCACACAAACAGCGAGACAAACGAATTTTACGTGGTTCGGCAATTTGCCTACGCCCACGGGGCAAGGAGGGGGGAGATATACTATTAGAGAGAGAGAATACAAATATGGTTTACAATCACACAAATTAAACCCTCAAACAAGCTCTCAAATCCCTCACAAAATTCTCTACCAATGGATGCTCAAAACCCTAAAAAGAGGACTGCTCAAACTCTAAAAGGACGGTCGACGTTCTCCCCTTCCTTCTGCGTTTTTCTCCCACACGCCGCCGTTTTTTTCTCCTTCAAATACTCCATTACACTTGCACAAAGCCCTAGGAACTCACGAAAAGGTATTTATAGGTTGCTACCCTAGACTTGGGTGGGCCGCACGAGATTGGCCATGAGACATCGCTTCATGAACGTGGTGGCCCCCCACGTCTTTACCCCACGCACTTTGCTGCTCCGTGTTCACAATTGCTCGTGGCCCCCACCCGTAATTGTTGTTGTCACACGTTCATAATTCTCCACCTCGGCGAAGTTTTTCCAAAACTGAGCCGACACCAAAGCAACCAAATGTCCCACTTGTTGTGTCCAGTACGTCGTGAAGTTAATTCACGACAACGGACTCAATCCACAACAAGTCGGGAACCCGAACGAGAGTTCAAAAAATCTTCCCCCCATCAAAATTAACTAATCCAACCAGCTGCATCGAAAAGACTGCCTATGTATCCTCTTGCCCAAGGAATCAAGCCGAACGTAGTTCACTCAAATGGCCGCTAACGGCCTCAACAATCACGAATGTGTAATAAGTCTTTACAATGATCAAACTTGTTGCTCGGACCCACCTTTGTGAGCATATCCGCCGGATTATCCTTCGTGTGGACCTTCACATTCTCCACATCACAATCTTAAAGAACATCACGAACGAAGTGATATCGAACGTCAATGTGTTTCATCCTCGTATGAAAAACCTGACTCTTCGCCAAATAGATAGCACACAAGCTATCATAATAAATAGTGATGAACAGTTGCGATATACCAAGTTCCTCTAAAAGTCCTTGAAGCCAAATCATCTCCTTCACAGCCTCCGTAATCGCCATATACCCTGCCTCCATCGTAGACAAAGCCACCGTAGACTATAAGGTGTATCTCCAACATACCGACGCACGGGTCAAAGTGAACACATACCCTGTCATAGACCGACACTTATCCAAATTCCCGGCATAATCTGAATTAACATAACCAATACACAACTGCCCACCTATAGTGTCCCGCTCATAAACCAAACCAACATTGAGTGTACCTCGAATGTACCTCAAAATCCATCTCACGGTATCCCAATGACCCACTCCTTGATCGTTCATGTATCTCGAAACCATGCTCACCGCCTGTCATAAATCTGGTCTCGTACATACCATCACGCACATCAAGCTCCCAATCGCGCTTGCATATGGAGTCTTCAACATCAACTCTCGATCTTCAACTGTCTTCGGTGAAAGATCAGCTGAAAGCTTCGAATTGGCTCCTAATGGTACACTAACTAGCTTCGTATCCATGCTAACATGAAATCGCTGTAGAACCTTCTTCAAATAAGCTACCTGTGTCAAACAAATTCTGCCCTTCTTCTTGTCTCTGCTGATCTCCATCCTTAAAATGCGCTTCACCTCACCCAAATCTTTTATCTCAAACTCCTTTGAAAGTTGTGCCTTCAACTCATCTATAGCATATCTGAAAAATAGAGGTAACCAACATGTCATCGACATAAAGTAACAAATAGATGTACGCACCTCCTTTCAACTTGCGAAAATATACGCAAGGATCAAACTGGCTCCGAGTGTACGAATGACCAATCATAAAACCATCAATCACCTATACCACTGTCGAGGAGACTGCTTCAAACTGTATTATGATTTCTTCGATCTGCAAACCAATTTTTCCTTCCCTACAGCTCGAAATCCCAATGGTTGAGTCATATATATTTCTTCATCAAGATCACCATGAAGAAATATCATCTTTACATCTAACTGATCTAACTCCAAACTATATTGTGCCACCAAAGCTAGTAAAATCCGAATCGAAGAGTGCTTCACCACCGAAGAGAAAACCTCATTATAGTCAATACCTTCCTCCTGTGCATAGCCCTTCGCAACCAACCTAGATTTGAAACTCAATGGAGTGCCCTCAATGCCCTCCTTCTTTTTGTATACTCACTTGCAACTAATTACCTTCTTCCCTTTGGAAGCTCAACAAGCACCCATGTATCATTCTTGTGAACAAACTCCATCTTCTCCTGCATAGCTACCTGCCACGAATCAGCCTCCGAACTCTACTCGGTCTCTCTGAATGTAGTAGATATCATCTCATCGATACTCTCCACCAGAAGTGCATACGTAACTGTGTCGGTATACCGTGCTGGCATCCGTATGTCTCTCCTTTGTCTCCGAACCGCAATAGAATCCTGAACCTGAGTCGTCGGTCCCTGATCCTACACATCAGTACCCGTATCCTCCGTGTCACCATCGTGCTCACCTAGCATCACCTCAGTCGGCACTCTAATGGATACTGTACCATCTGGACACTATGGAGCTGCATCGATCTCCACCACCTGCGATATCTCCTCTGTTGGGTCGCTCTCCACCTGATGAGAGCTGGGAAGCTTTAAGGTAGAAGTCTCATCGAATGTGACGTCCCTACTCAGCACAATCTTTCTATCAACTGGATCCCATAGCTTGTATCCCTTGACACCACACTTGAATCCTACAAATATGGTCTTCCTAGCTCGAGGTTCCAATTTATGTGTTCTCACATGATAAAATGCAGGGCATCCGAATACATTGAGCTGGTCACAGTCGTGTGTTGGCTCTCCCGACCACTTCTCCATAAGGGTTTTCCTCTCAATCGTAGATGAAGGCAGACTGTTAATGAGGTGGCTCACATATGAAAGTGTCTCAGCTCAAAAGATCTTCTCCAAACCACTATGCGCCAACAAACATCGTCTTGACATAGCTACTGAAAGGGCTCTGATGTGTATTCACCACCGTTGTCGGATCATAACGTCTTGATCTTTCTCCCAATCTGTAGTTTCAATCTCTTTTTCCACTCCATAAATAAATCTAGGACTTTATTCTTATGCTTCATGGTATACACCCAACAACGCCTAGAATAATCATCTACGAACATGATGAACCAATGTCATCCACCAAGTGATGCAATCTTGGTGGGACCCCAAACGTCTGTGTGCACGTAGTCTAGGATGCCCCTCGTCCTATGAATGGCTATCTCGGACTTCACCTTTATCTTTTTGTTAAGAATACAATGCTCACAGAACTCAATCTTCCCACTCTTAGCTCCCTTCAACAGTCCTTGCTTCCAAAGCGCCTACAGTGACTTCTCACCTATGTGCCCCAATTTGTAATGCCAAAGTCTACTCATGTCCACCTCTGAAATAGCTGAACTTACCTGGCCAATCTCGGTGCTTTCCTTCAGATAATATAAGTTTTGATTGAGAACTTCCTTCATCACTGTTCGCGAGGAAAATCGTAGGTTTCTTTGTTATTGATTCCATTGTCATCTTGAGTTACAACTTTTTGAGTTACAAAAGATCCGGTCTTTTTATAAGATCCGGTTACAACGAAAATCAAAGAAAAATAAACAAAGATTACAACTTTTCTCCTTTTGTGTCGAACGAATCGCGAGCTCCTGTTTTGCGGTCACTCGCTTTGTGGGTTCTTTGCCTGCGCCGGGGTTGTTTCCCGTGGACCACCGCGCGATCTAGATCCGGTCGGATCTACGCAGTACAACGGGTATTATTTCACCAAGGAAATAATAGCCGGGGAGGATTGTTTCACCAAGGAAACAATCGTCCAAGTCTCGGGATCTAAGACCAAGCTTAGATCCGGAGTGTAGCAACGTAGATCTGAGATCCGGTCCTCTCGAACTCCTGCCTTATTTGGCGTTGATGATCGTCGAGCACCAGATCTGGATGTGCAAGTCCTCGAAGTCCCAAAGCTTGAATCTTGTTAAGTTCTGAGTCTCCAATCCAGCAGGGCTTCGCCTCTCCAAAATTTCCAACCCCTGAAATGAACCAAGGCCTAGCCTATTTATAGGCACTCAGATCTGTGCCTAGGCACAGATCTGGGCCGGCCACCTCGAGGTGGACCGACTCGGTCGAGGCCACCGTGTTGGTGGCTCGCCACCTGACAACCTAAGAGGTGTGTCGTCCGGCCACTTGGTGTCGGCCACCGCGCGACCTCTGTGGCTCGGTGGTGGCCGAGCGCACCGTTGGTGCCCGCCGAGGTCCACCAAGGAGTGGTGGGCCTCCAGTGCCATCCGATATATGGTGGCTCGAGGTGGCCGGCCACCTAGAGGTGGCGTCGGCCCTCGGCCACCATTTTGGTGGCTCGGAAGGTGCGCGAGCCACCCCCAAGGGTGGCTCGCCATCCGAGCCGTCATTAGGGTGGCTCGGCCGACCCACCACTTGTGGCTCGCCGACCAAGCCACCTTGGTGCTCGTGAGCCGCCTTCAGTGACTTGGGTTTCCGGAGCCTCTTTATTCGCGTGTCGTCTTCCGGTTCGTTTCCGCTCTTGGTGTCTATCTGTGATTCTGTTCGTGCTGGTTGATTTATCCAGACTTGATTCGTTGACCGATTTGGCAGTAAATCCGGATCCCGATTAGGCAGTAAATCCGCTTCTGAGTTGGAGTCCGAAACCGATCTTGATTCGATCGTCATTCGTCCGAGTATGCCTTTGGTTGGATGACTCGTTGACTCTTCGAACACTTGGCTTGATCCCGCACGCGAATGGACGTATTCCATTGCTTGCGTGCGATTCGTCGCATCGCGTCGCACCGTTTGGTTTGTCGGTTCGTGCCGAGCTGAGCTGAGGGACCTATAAGCAATTTTATATGCCTACAATCACCACCAAAGATCCCTTAGTAACATTTGCTACAGCGTCTTCAAAGGTCACCTTGAATCCTTCTGCCTCCAAAGCTCCAATAGAAATAAGATTCTTCTTCAGCTGAGGAACAAATCTCAACTCTTTCAATTCATGGACTACTCCATCGTGCATCTGAATCCTCACGGTACCTATCCCACAAATACCACAGGATTGATCATTTCTCATGACAACAACACCCCCATCGAGTCTCTCAAATAATGTAAACCAATCTCGCCTTGGAGTCACATGATAAGTAGCACCAGAATCAAGCATCCAATCCGATGCATCCAAATAGTTCACTTCTGGAGTAATCAATAGAGAAAAGCTCGAATTATCAGAATCATCGCCTTTCGTAACATTCACCTCATTGGCCTTCGGGCCCTTCTTCTTGCTATTCTCCTTATCCTTGATCTTTGGACAGTCTCTCTTCCAATATTCCTGCTCCTTGCAGAATGCACATTGATTCTTTACTAACTTGTGATGATCTCTTGATTTTGACCTTTCTCTATTATCATCTCTCGGATATGGGCTTCTACCTCTCGATCGACAAGGCCTCGCCTGAAGTACTAGCACAAGAAGTCTCCTTGTCTTTCCTCCTCAAATCATAATTCATCAACGTATTAGTAACTTCACTATAGCTGATAGAAGATCTCCCGTTCAACAAAGTGAGCACAAAGGTGTCATACTCCTCATCCGATAAGGAGCCCGATTAGATAATAGCCTTGTACTCATCCGAAATCTTCTCATCAACATTCGCCAAGTCCGACAACAACTTCGTATAGTTGTTCACATAAGCCACAAGCGAGGTGCCTCTGGACATCTGAAATCTGAATAACCTACATAGCAAGTGCAACCGGTTCTCAACACTCTTCATAAGGTACTTATTGTTAAGAATTTCCCACATCTTCATTGCAGACGTCACTCCAATCACATTATACTTCAGCTCCTATTCCAAACAGGACATGATCACCCCACAAGCGTTCCTATTCATCTTTTCCCATATCGCCTCTTCATATTTTGGTGGTCTCTCATATGATCACCCCACAAGCGTTCCTATTCATCTTTTCCCATATCGCCTCTTCATATTTTGGTGGTCTCTCATGGACCATGATGGTTCATCTTTTCCCATATCGCCTCTTCATATTTTGGTGGTCTCTCATGGACCATGATGGTCTCCTCCAAGTTTTGAGTATTGAGCGCATCCTGTATATCGCCCATTCATAAATCAAAGTTGATTTTATCATCATACTTCACCATACTAATTCTGGTGTTCTGAAAATCAACTTGAACTGTACTTGCCATCGTCTTGCTACTTTCACCTTCTTCTCCCATTGCAAACTAACTCCAAGTTGTAGAGAAAGAATCAAAATTTGATAAAAATTAAGAATTACCCAACTGAACCCTAGATCAGATTCTAAATAGATCTGCTTTCCACACGAGGAAAGCGAAATCTCCAACGACAACTCCTAATGCTATCTCCGCTGAAGCCTAGAACTCCAAGAACCAAGCTTCACACAAGAATCTTCCTCCACTTAATTCTAAAATCTTAGATCTAAAATCTGGGCTCTGATACCACTTGTTGTGCACAACGAAAGTTTTGGCAGCATATCGGCAGCACCTCGGGGCAACAAGAGAGTAAGATCACAATACGAATTCCCGTTTCACCAAGGAAACAAGAACCAAAAGCAAAATATCTCAACAAAGTAGGATATCAGCTCTTCCTCTCATCAGTTCTAGGACTGACCTATCGAGGGAACCTAAATAAGCTATTATAAATCACACAAACAGCGAAACAAATGAATTTTACATGGTTCAGCAAATTACCTACATCCACAGGGCAAGGAGGGGGGTCTACTATTTGAGAGAGAGAATACAAATAGGGTTTACACTTACACAAATTAAACTCTCAAACAAGCTCTCAAATCCCTCATAAAATTCTCCACCAATGGATGCTCAAAACCCTAAAAAAGGACTACTCAAACTCTAAAAGGATGGCCGACTTTCTCCCCTTCCTTCTGCGTTTTTCTCCCGCACGCCACCCTTTTTTTCTCCTTCAAATATTCCCTTGCACTTGCACAAAGCCCTAGGAACTCAAGAAAAGGTATTTATAGGTTGCTGCCCTAAAACTTGGGTGGGCCGCACGAGATTGGCAACGAGACTCCGCTTCATGAACATGGTGGCCCCCACGTCTTTGCCCCCACGCACTTTGCTGCTCCGCGTTCACAATTGCTCGTGGCCCCCACCCATAATTGCTGCTGCCCCACGTTCACATATAACTTTATATTGGCTACCACAAAGATAGAACAATAAAAGAAAAATCCCTTAATGCTAGGTAACATGGGAATGGAAGCAAGAGAAAACAAATACATAATATGAAGAGTTTTTACATCAAAACCACCTTTATCTTTACCAAAATTGATACTTACCACCTTTTAAAAAAATTTAATGTAAATCATATTTACTTGCTAACATGTTTGCAATGTCACATCTAATCTAATTTTCAGCTAAAAATACATGAAATGATTATTTTATCCTCACCATTTTCTTTTTTTTTCATCTCCTTCTTGACAAACCCTAATCCTAGCCTCCTCATCCTCATCTTCTTCCCGTCTTCCCTCTCCCTCCTCTCGCAACTCCCTTCCCCCTCTCTCTTGTCCTCACTCTTCCTCCCTAACCTCCCCCTCTCTCAATCCTTCCAAGTGGGAACAATATAATTGCCTATGTAAACAGGCCACATAAATAGTAAAAAAAATCTGTCGATTCCTTACCGCCTCATCATGTCGGTAATTTTTTCACCGCCTCACCATGTCGGTGATTTTTCACCATCTCACAATAGCATAAAAGAGGAGGAAAGGGGGGGGGGGGGGAAGATGAAAGTGGAAAGGAAAAGGGAGGGGGGAATCAAATCCAATCAAAGGTATAATTCTATTAGAGGGAAAAAAGGAAAAAAGAAGAAGAGGAAGATGAAAGTGGAAAGGAAAAGGGAGGGGGGAATCAAATCCAATCAAAGGTATAATTCTCCTCTTTTGTTTTTCTTGATTTCTTAAGGAACAGATTAAGTATATATTAGGAATTGAGATCTGTTACTGAGAAATGGAAGGAAAAAAGGGAGAGAAGAACTTACCTAGTCGCCAATGAGGTCTTCATCGCTAACCCCTCATCGACGGGGAGTCCTTGCCCTCGAGAGGCCCCTCCGATGGCGGAGCACGAGGCAAGGGCCACGACCTAGTGGCTGCGGAAGAAAAAACAAGAAAAAAGAAAGAATGGAAGAAAATAAAAGGGGAGAAACGGAGGAAGAAGGAGATAAATAAGAGAGAAAGGGGAATTAAATTAAAATAGCCAAATTTCTTTGGGAGCCCTGAGAGTTTATTAGTTTCAATATAACCACAAAAGATAAAAAAGAATGAAAATATTCATGTTGATCCTGTTGTTCAGTAAATTGCAACCAAACCCAGAACATTAAAACTTAGGAATTAAGCTTGAGTAATTATTGGGAAAACCCCAGAAACTATCTCATATTGTTAATAGATCCAGAACTATTAGAATGATATTGTAGGAATTATGGAAAATTGATAAAATTAGCAATGATCCTATGTGTACCCTACTTATGGATATTAATTGTTAATTAATAATACTTGAATTCGATTGGCTCTAAAATTTGAAACGATTATCCTATAATATGTACTTGCCTTGAATTAATATTAGTTTTACATACTTATATTAAAGGATCAGGTTAATCTTAGGGGGAGTAATATTTTGAGGAAGCGGCACTCATTAGTAGTGAGTTCATTTCTTACTAGTATTTATTTTACAACATAAAATTTCATGCATATTATAATGGATTGACTTTGTGTTAGAAAAATAATTATTCTATTTTTTTTATATATAGAAAATGATATATGATTTGATCGATTCTGTCGCGACCTAACTCATAATACGATTTTGACTTCTCATGAGATACTGGAAATAACTTTTTGATTTTATATAAATGTGATAAGTGATCTTGACTCTCACACGATATCAAATAACTGTGAATATCGATTTATTTGAAAGTTATCAGAGAAATAAATGATTTGATTGTGTTTCAGCGGGTTAACGAGTTTAATAAATTTATCGTGATTTGAAATGTAGAATAAAAGTGAATAAATTTAATTTGTTGAATCATTATAATTGATATGATGACTTTACTCCTGTTCACATAATTTGGAAGTGTTTGAAATTTTCACAAGTGAATAAATTTGTACCAGTGGTACTTTGTAACAAGCAATGTGTTTTTGAGATCAAGTAATGTGATAACTAATGAGTTTTGAAATTTAGCAATTTGATAGGTGATGTTATTTAAAATCAAATAATTTGACAAGAGACGTGTTTTCAAAGTTAAGCCATTGAACAAGTGATTCTTGATGTTTTTAAAATCCTCAAAAAGTCCACTATGGAGTGATATGTTTGTGTCTGCCATAGGGTTAGAATGCACCTTTATGTACCCTATTGTGAGCACTTGTGAAGTGACCTTTTGGCATTTGTGATTATGTGGCTCTTTAGGGTGTTTGTGATGTGGCTACCTGTAATGCCCCTCATGAAGGTACATAAAATTTTGGGAATGACCTGTCTGTAATAGGAAGGGTCGACCTGCTTAATTTATACGCACACTGAAGGGCAAAAATAAAGCAGTGGAGATGTATATGCAATATTCAAGATCACAAGGTTGATAGTAGAGTCCATATAATACCAGAATAGAAGAAAACTAAAGGGAACAATAAAATATTACAATAATGATAATAGTTACAAACATTAGTGCATGTTTGATAAGTCAAAAGTACTACAAAAGTGAATATAAATTAACTCCTACTAAGATTTTCCTCCGAAGCTAATCTTCAAATTCAGGGTTTGTAATCCCCTTATCCATGCCGATTGTATGCCCTACGAATGGATACAAAAATAATAGGGGTGAGCCTAAGGCCTAATAGGTAACCATAAAAATCACGAGTATAACATAAAGGGATTAATGAAAAGGTTAGTCATAGATATTTGAACTTGAATGAAGGGATCTCTACATTAAGTTACCATACTTATATTAATGATCATTGATTGAAATGAAATAACATATCAATATGAATAATCAAGGTCTAATATTCAGGATTCCAAACTCCCCAATCATTGGATAATCAACAAACCGTGCAAGCCTTTATACACCTACTGGTGAGTGTCCTCACACAGGGCATTGTCCTCGTCGGGACCTATGACTTTTACCACCCACTGTTCGCGGGAAAAATCGTGTCTTTCTTTGTCATTGATTCCATTACCATCTTAAATAACAACTTTTTGGGTTACAAAAGATCCGGTCTTTTTATAAGATCCAGTTACAATGAAAATCAAAGAAAAATAAACAAAGATTACAACTTTCTCCTTATTTGTCGAACGAATCGCAAGATCCTGTTTTGCGGTCTCTTGCTTTGTGTGGGTTCTTTGCCTGCGCCGGGGTTTATCCGTGGACCACCGCGAGATCTAAATCCGATCAGATCTAAGCAGTACAACGGGTATTATTTCACCAAGGAAATAATAGCCGAGGGTACTATTTCGCCAAGGAAATAGTAGCCTTTAATTCTCGGGATCAAAGACCAAGCTTTGATCCGGAGTACGCCTGCGTAGATCTGAGATCCGGTCCTCTCGAACTCTTGCCTTATCTGGCGTTGACGATCACCGAGCACCGGATCTGGATGAGCAAGTCTTCAAAGTCCCAAAGCTTGAATCTTTTTTAGATCTGAGCTTCGAATCCAGCAGGGCTTCGCCTCCAAAAAATCCAACCCTTGAACAAATGAACCACCGAGCCACCCCAAGGTGGCTCGGCTTTGGCCGAGCCACCCCAGGGTGGTTCGGCTTTGGCCGAGCCACTCCGGGCTTTGCGTCCGTCGTTCGGTTGTTTCGGTTCTTGTATCCGCTTCGTCCGTGATTCGGTTATGCGGTTGATTGGTCTGAAATCGATTCGTTGACTTGATTCCTGATTTGGAAGTCTGGATCCCGATTAGGCAGTAAATCGGCTTTGGTGTCTGAGTTCGAATCCGTTATATGGTTGGATGACTCGTTGACTCCCTGAACCGTTGGTTTGATTCCGCACGCGAGTGGATTCATTCCGTCGCTCACATGCGGTTCGTCAGCTTCGTAGCCTTGTTAATCCGCTTCGTTGCGTGTCACTTGGCTTCGGTGTTGTGGACTGACGTTCGTGCTTAGATACGTCACCCGATGGTTCATTAGTTCGTGTTGAGCCATGTTAAGGGATCTATAAGCAATTTTATATGCCTACAGATACCCCCTCCAAAGTTTTCCAGGCTCGTTCTTTTATAGAAAAGTCTGGAATACTTTGGATATGACTATCCCAACCTTCAATCGGTGTAACGGGATCTTGGAATGGTTTCTGTTCTCGATTCCTTCAATCCTCCAGGCTATTCGGTGCTTTGTCGAATGCTTGAGAGGGTTCCGGTGCTGCATTTATTGTCTGACCGTTGTCGGAATTTTGAATTTGAAGTCGATTCTTGATTTCTTGGCTTTTTTAGCTCGAGTTGGTTGTTTCAACACGGAATTGACCATCGGTTGACGGCTTTGAATCTTCATTGTGACGCGTTGTCCGGCGTTTAACACAGTTTATACTCGTAAGTATTTTGGAGTCTACACAGTTTAAGCTCTTAAGGAGTTGGAGCGGGGAGGTCTAGTTTATACTCATACACTCCTGGGAGTTATGTTGAGTTATCCTTAAGAATATTTTTAGAAAAATATTCTCCAGAAACTTCTCAACAAAGAGGAGGGAATAGTTTATACTCGTATACCTTATTGGAGTATTAAGAAGCAGTTTATACTCGTATACTTTTCGGAGTATTAAGAAGCAGTTTATACTCGTATACTCTTTGGAGTTTTGATTCTTTCATTGTAACGCATTGATCGGCGTTGACCTAGGGTTACGCGTTGACCGGCGTTGACCCTAGGGTTTTGAACGTCGTACGTTGACTTTTTGATTGCAACGCGTTGACTGACATTGACCTAGGATTACGCGTTGTCCGGCTTTAACCCTAGGGTTTCGAATGTCGTACGTTGACTGTTTGATTGCAACGCGTTGACTGGCGTCGACCTAGAATTACGCGTTGTCCGGCGTTGACCCTAGGGTTTCGAATGTCGTTGGATGCTCAAGTCACGAGACCAGCTAATGAAGTTGATGCGTCAGTGACCCTCGCATTTATAGGATTTTTGGCAAACCCTCAGCCATCAACGGGTTTGATAAGCCTTTACCGACTACCGTTTGAGTCG
Organism: Asparagus officinalis; assembly: GCF_001876935.1. Lineage (NCBI taxonomy): Eukaryota > Viridiplantae > Streptophyta > Magnoliopsida > Asparagales > Asparagaceae > Asparagus > Asparagus officinalis. The sequence goes on along the minus strand of NC_033798.1, from coordinate 19,462,759 downwards.
GGCTAGCATGCGGATTGTTCAAGTCCGTTCCGCATGTGACGTTAAGCTAAAAGAGTTAACCCTTTTAGTGCTACGATATTGAATACATAGACTTTGTCTTTCTCCTGTGAAAAGACTAAACAGCAACGTGTATGAGACGTTGACTTAGGATTTTTGGCAAATCCTCAGCCTTCAACGGATTTGACGTGCTCTTACCGACTACCGTTTGAATCGGGCTTACATGCGGATTGTCTAAATCCGTTCCCGCATGTGACGTTGTGCTAAAGGAATGAACTCCCTTAGACTTGATGCTACAACTTCGAATATGTAGACTTCGTCTTTCTCATTAGCCTTTACCGACTACCGTTTGAGTCGGGCTAGCATGCGAATTGCCTAAATCCGTTCCGCATGTGACGTTGTGCTAAAGGAATGAACTCCCTTAGACTTGATGCTACGACTTCGAATACGTAGACTTTGCCATTGCTACGGGAATAGGCTACCCGGCAACGTGTATTAGACGCTGACTTATCCCTACTTAGGCTTCGGGATAAAATACCCCAGACTGGTATTCTGGTGTCTTTTTCAATCGGTAAAAGACTAAACCGGCGACGCGTGTTAGGCGTCGGCATATCCTTTCTTAGGATTCAGGATGAAATTCCCCATGCGTGTAAGGCATGGATTTTGGTGTTATTAATAACAACCTACCACAATGTTAAATATGTGGACGGGTGTTCTTTTTAGCGGTTAAGAACTAACCGGCAGCGCAGGTTATGCGCAGACTTATCCTTACTTAGGTTTCAGGATAGAATACCCCAGAATCGAACTCTGGTGTCTTTTTCTACGGAAAAAGACTAAACCGGCAGCGCGTGTTAGGCGCAGACTTATCCCTGCTTAGGATTCGGGATAAACTTCCTAGGATGAATCCTGAATTCTTCGAAAAGGATTGGTATGGGGAAGGAAGAATTTTATATTCTATTCCCCGAACAAAGAAGGAAAGGAGACTCGAGGTGGGATCTCCACCCCCAGAATCCGGAAAGGTGAAACTAAGAGTGGGATCTCCACTCCGAGAATCAAAAAGATTCGGATAACCCTAACTGTCGGAAGGTTTGATTATCGAACTAAAGATGAATTTCTCGTTTATCGAGAATGAATCGTGGTTTTGGTCCTAACTGTAGGAAGGTTTGACCAAGTGGGAGGTTTGAGGTGACCCTAACTGTAGGAAGGTTTGATCACTCGATTTGAAAGTGGACCTCTCGTTCATTGGAGGAATCGAGAGGGGTTTTTGGTTTTGGTCCTAACTGTAGAAAGGTTTGACCGAATGGAAGGTTTAAGACGATCCTAACTGTAGGAAGGTTTGATCGCTTGATTTGTGGACCTCTCGTTCATTGGGAGAATCGAGAGGGGATTTTGACTGTGGTCCTAACTGTAAGAAGGTTTGACCAAGTGGGAGATTTGAGACGATCCTAACTGTAGGAAGGTTTGATCGCTTGATTTGTGGACCTCTCGTTCATTGGGAGAATCGAGAGGGGATTTTGACTGTGGTCCTAACTGTAAGAAGGTTTGACCAAGTGGGTGTTTTGAGACAATCCTAACTGTAGGAAGGTTTGATCGCTCAATTTGTGGACCTCTCGTTCATTGGGGGAATCGAGAGGGGATTTTGACTGTGGTCCTAACTGTAAGAAGGTTTGACCAAGTGGGTACTTTACGTCCAGACTCTAACAGAGAGAGTGTTGAGTGCATAGACATGGTGAGAATGGGAGTTCTTATTCATTACATTGCTGTGGTTTTGGGAACTTCCCATTACATAAATCGTCCACCCCCAGTTTCCTCTGCGGAACTGGTTCGGACATTATTATCAGTTAACTAACCGGGTTATCCTTAAGAATATTAGCTTAATATTCTCCAGGAACTTCCCGTCAAAAGTGGGGAAACAGTTTAGACTCATATACCTATTGGAGTATCAGGGAGTAGTTTAACCTCTTATACCGGTCGGAGGATTGAGAAACAGTTTATACTCGTATACTCTTTGGAGTTTTGAGAAGCAGTTTATACTCTTATACTTATCGGAGTCTGCCATTCTCAATTGGCTTACCTCAGCGTTATGACGCCAGCTTCAACCAAGGTCTGAATGCTATTCTTGAGAGCAAAGCAATCCTTGGTGGGATGAACGACCCTCCTGTGGTATGCACAGTACTTTGGGTCCGTAGTGTTGTCAGCTTCCTCCTGATTTGTGATAGGTGGTAGCTTGATCTTGTTACCTTCAAGGAGGGATTCGAAGATGGCTGGAACGTCTTCGTCCTTGAAGGAATACTCTCTTTGGAGTCTCGGACCCGAAGTCTTTTGCTGCCTTCGGGATTGCTGTTGTGACGCTTGATTAGCACCACCAGTAGCTGCAGGTGTTTTGCCCTTACCACGAGAGGCGAAATTTGAGTCCAGCGGATTAACCGTCGGTTGGTTCCTCTCGGCCTTCTTCCTTCTAAGGAATCGCTCAGCCTGCTCCCCTCGGACCTTCAGATCCTTCCAAGTGTCAGACGGTGCTGTTCCCATTGCTTCCAACACGTCCAACGCAAGGTTGTTGTGGCAAGTTTGGAGGATGAATTCCTCTGTGATCGGGTCCCGGCAATTCATCGCCTTGTTCCGGAACCTTTTGACGAAGGTGTCGACTAACTCCCCGTCCTTCTGCTTCTCATCGAGCAATGATCCGATAGATATCTCGGTGTCGTCGTCGAAGAAGTTGGCCAGGAACTTGGTCTCCATGTCATCCCAGCTGTTCACGTTTCCTGGCTTGAGGCGGCGGTACCAATCGAAGGCGGCTCCGCGAAGAGTGCCAACGAATGACCGCACCATCAGAGGCTCATTGCCGGAGATAATACCCAAGTGCGATTTGAAATAAATCAAATGCTGAGTGGGGGAACCCTTCCCATCAAACGGCGTAAAGTTAATCAGACTGAACTTCGCCGGATAGGGGATTGATTCCCATTCTCGTGGGTATGAACAAGGAATGCCCGTCTTCTTCACCTCTTGAGCGGAGATCAATGTGTTGATTTTGCTCTCGAGATCTTTGATCTTCAAGTCTTCACTTGTATCTTCGTTGGCATCCTCGTTACCACCCCCTGCATTGACGGGAGGGTTATTGGCATTGTGAGCTTCATCCCTTTCTGCGTGCTCCTTTTCCTGAACAATCGGGTTACGGCGGTTCGATTCACTTTGCTGGTTCCTGAATGCCTGGATTTGCTGCTCATGCATCTCTCTCATCTGCTGCATGGCCATCTCCATCTCGAATTTGAAACTTTCTTTCTGCTTAGCCAAAGCGTCTTCAAGCATCTTGGCCATTTCTTCCGCGCTTATCATAAATGACTCGCGGGGTTGTCCTTCGCTGGACACTGTATTGTCCGATGCGACAGCAGAGCAGGAATCCGATTCTTCATCTTCCGAAGGCAATCTTGTCCGAACCCTACCATAAGTTCCTCGTGCGATGGCTCCGGACTGCAGACGGGTTACACGCCGGGACGCTTCCAGAAACGATTTGAGATCAATCTGTGTCGATGTCTCTTTGCTGGTCATGTTGGCGGTGACCCTCGGAAATTCTCCGTCTTTAACCACCGTTCTTCTTTGCCGGAAACGCCTATACCTTGGTTTTGGCGTTTCGGTGCCGAGCCTTTCGAACACTGAAATTCTCTCGGGGACTACCTTGATGCAGTTGCATTGAGACAGTACCGCCCGAATGAGCTTTGAACAAGGGCACTGAGTTTCCTGTTCTCGGGGACTCCTCTTTCTGGTTCTGTTCGTACCCCCAGCACGATAGTACAACTCGTCATTTTGACAGTCGGAGTAACCTATCGTGTGTGGGCACGACTTCTCAGGTATAACATTATCACTATCAGATGATAATGTTTCCATCTGAGGGCGAATTGCCTTCCTTGGACTTTCAAGAGTCACGCGCCTTGAGACATGCCTTTTTGGGCGTGAATTCTCAGCGGGCTCTTGGACCTCAATGCGCAAATTAGCGCGCGCAGTTGCCTTGAGCTCCTTGTCATGTTGGAGGTAGCGGTGACCCCCAGCGTGTTGATTCGTTCGGGGTTTTCTTAGTGGGCCCAAACGTTCTTGGATCGGAGCTTTGCTTCGCTCATCGGGAATTGGACCGAGGCGCTCCAAGACTGGCTTTCTTCTTCGGGAGGATTCTGCATGATCTCCCGGAGTAGCTATGGGAATTCTCGGCGACTTAGCTGGGTTCGCCGGAGGTTGAATTTTGGTTGGAGGCTGCAAAGGTTGCTCCTTAGCCTGAATTGCCGCTTCAGACTTTGGCCTCCAAACTTTGCGAGTTGGTGGCGGCTTCTTGGCCACTTCTTTCTGCAACTTTCTACGGGCTTCTTCGGCTTGAGCCCGTGCCTGCGCTGATAGTGCGCGGCGTTTGCGGATGCGTTCTTCCAGCGTCGAACGATTCCGTTTGACACGGATCCATTCCATTGTTGGCGGCTTGGAAGAGGTGCCGTTCATCTGTTGTTGAGGCTGTTTGCCTCTCTTGTTCTTCAGACCCGCGTTGTAGCGGACTCCGTCGGTGGACTCCATCGCTTTGGCGAATTGTTTGGCCAAGCGTTGGCGTTGCCTTTGGCGGGCTCTCTTTGAGAGAGTCACCGCTCCTTTGGTGACGGAGGAATTGGTTGGAACCAGCTTGATCTGGTTGGAGATTGGTGGAGCCTCATCTGACGCAACTTTGGCGTCAATCGAGATGAGGTCGTCGTTGGTAGCTTCAACTTCTTCGTACCAACGCACCTTTCTGTTGGAAGAGAACTTGGACTTCTTGGACTTGCGGGGGGAGGTTGATCTAGACGAGGATGAAAGGTATTCCTCGAACTTGGTCTGATCGAACTCGTATTCGACCTCCTCCACGACTGGGATCAAGATCCGCGGCTGCGACGCTCCGATCTCGGCAGCGAGATCGGTGGCTCCCACTGTGGTCGCCAGATTGTTCGCGGGAAAAATCGTGTCTTTCTTTGTCATTGATTCCATTGCCATCTTAAATAACAACTTTTTGGGTTACAAAAGATCCGGTCTTTTTATAAGATCCGGTTACAATGAAAATCAAAGAAAAAGAAACAAAGATTACAACTTTCTCCTTATTTGTCGAACGAATCGCAAGATCCTGTTTTGCGGTCTCTTGCTTTGTGTGGGTTCTTTGCCTGCGCCGGGGTTTATCCGTGGACCACCGCGAGATCTAGATCCGATCAGATCTAAGCAGTACGACGGGTATTATTCCACAAAGGAAATAATAGCCGGGGAGGATTGATTCACCAAGGAAACAAATCGTCCAAGTCTAGGGATCTAAGACCAAGCTTAGATCCGGAGTATGTCTGCATAGATCTGAGATCCGGTCCTCTCGAACACCTGCCTTTTTTGGCGTTGACGATCGCTGAGCACCAGATCTGGAAGAGTGAGTCCCCGAAGTCCCAAAGCTCCAATCTTTTTTAAGTTTCGAGTCTTGAATCCGGCAGAGCTTCGCCTCCAAAATTTCCAACCTTCTCAAATGAACAAGGGGGTGGCCTATTTATAGGCTACCCTCACTGTGCCTTGGGCACAGTGTGGGTTTCGGCCGAGCCCCTCCGGGTTTTGCGTCCGTCGTTCGGTTGTTTCGGTTCTTGTATCCGCTTCGTCCGTGATGCGGTTGATTGGTCTGAAATCGATTCGTTGACTTGATTCCTGATTTGGAAGTCTGGATCCCGATTAGGCAGTAAATCGGCTTTGGTGTCTGAGTTCGAATCCGTTATATGGTTGGATGACTCGTTGACTCCCTGAACCGTTGGTTTGATTCCGCACGCGAGTGGATTCATTCCGTCGTTCACATGCGGTTTGTCAGCTTCGTAGCCTTGTTAATCCGCTTCGTTGCGTGTCACTTGGCTTCGGTGTTGTGGACTGACGTTCGTGCTTAGATACGTCACCCGATGGTTCATTAGTTCGTGTTGAGCCGTGTTAAGGGATCTATAAGCAATTTTATATGCCTACACCCACCAATGAAGCTTACTTCACACAGGACATAATCCATGAATACAGACTATCAATCATCAACAAAGAAAGGAATACTATCATTATCAATAGTCTAATCATCGACGCAAGTCGAAATGCTACACCGACAGCTTATGACAGAGTTAGGTGCATTTTGTTCCCGAAAATTATGTGTTATGTGATACCTTATGGCATTCTTATGCTACTAGGCTAAAATTCATAGCCTTAGTGTGACCTATGAGGTGATTCTTGTATTTTATATAGGTTTCATTGAGATTTGAGATTCTGAGATTTGCCTGTGATTCTGAGAAAATAATAATATTTTGGTTTTGCCAAGTTTAATGGTTCATTTTCTTTTTTAATAATTACTTGCTTTTAACGAGATTTTGATTCTGGAATACGTACGATATATTTAGCTTGCACTTTCTTGAATATAACAATAGTACATTATTGTGGACCATGTCTTGCCATTATTTGAATATCCTGTGCTAAACTTATAATTCACTATTCTTGTAAATTATTATTATTATTTTGTTAGATATCTAGAAATTCTAGTGGGAAATATTCTCACTCAGTTTTAGCTCATCCCGTTATTTTCCCATTTTTTTACAGATCTAAGATAACAATATAATGATTCGAATTTTAGTTGTGGGCATTATAAATAAGTGCTTATATGGAAACCACAACTCTAGTGGTGATATGTTCAGTAAAAAGTGTGTTTTGTATTGTAAAATAATTACAACTGTAAGGTTGTGGAATATAAGTAACGATTATATATATACACACAGTTTGCTTCAAGCTACTATCATAAGCAGGTACATGTATATTTTGAGATATCAATGTTATATGAAGTGCCAGGCTTGACTTGTGCATGAAACTTGTCTTGTGCATAGGTCGTTGCTGTCGTGAACCCCATATTTATAAATTTTTGCTGTAGTTCGGGGGCATGACAATAAGTTGGTATCAGAGCCATGTTTCAACGTTTGAAGCCTTGTTGGGTGCGTTAGCATAGAATATATGTGCTAGCTAAGTGTTATCGTATGGGTCGATTATGTGACCTATATATCTGTATATATATGTATATACACATGTATGCATGTAAATATTTTACAGTTAAGCCTTTTAGGTTTGTTTAGGAAGATACATGTGTGGGTAGCTACTTTATTTTATTTTAGAATTTTTCTGGTGTTGATCTTAATATCTTTTTTTTTGTTCTTTCATTTTAGTGCGCTGATGGATGGTTCCCCTTTTGTAGGATGGTGGGAGCCCATTCATCTTCTAGTTCCTCGTATACCCAGTCTAGCTTAATGATTTTCATAGACAGCTCCTAGGAACGCAGCCTAAGAGACTAGGAATACGAGTCCGATGAGATTGAGCTAGAAGAGATATTAGCTAATCGTGCGACACCAGACACCTCAGAGGTCGAGTCGATAGAGGTTATTGTAATAAATTCCTCAAAGTCTGAGATTAATCATTTTGATGACCAGGAGCCCGCAAGGGAGGTTAATCTAATTGAGTCCTCACCTTTAGAAATTATCCTAATCTCATCCGACTCCTCTAACATTTAGTCCCATGTGGCACATACTTTTAGTGATAATCAAGGACTCGCCTTCTCTGAAGGCGAGTAAAGTATTCTAGGTATAGTGGACTTCGACCTTGATGGGTGGGGGACTTCTGGTATCGATCCCGATCCTATGTTGGAATCCGATAGTATGCAGGATTCAGAGGAGGCCAAGCCAATCAAAGAGGAGTCTTGTTCTAGTAGTTCCTATTCTTCTATGGAGTAGAGTTTAAATAGTAGGAAAAATTTTGTAACAACAATATATGAAGTTCTTAGTTAATCTTTTGGTGTATATAGGATATATGAACTGAAAGGTTAAATATCAATAATATACTTTTGGCTTGTAAGTATTGATTTGTGTTATGTTGCTAAGCAATGCTTGAATTCATAATTAGTTGATTTGTGTATATTTAACTGGCTTAGAAATTATCTCTTGTACAATAGTTGACCAGTATATTTTATTATTTATAAGCGAGATGATAAGACCTAGAGCTACTCGTACATCAGCCTTAGGAAGCTAAGTAGCCAGCAATACACTAATGGAACTACTGTAAGCAGTAACATCCATAGTCACCAGACAACAAGATCAAATCGATCACAATTAGATGAATAGCCAAAACAATGAACAATAAAAATTAAGGCGCATGATGAGTGAATTTAAAAAATTATCCCCACTCAATTTTGAGGGAACTGCTGATCTGATGATTTTTGAACATTGGATCACTAAAATGGAAAAAGTCTTTACATACATGAAATTCCCTGAAGAGGAAAATGTCGATTATGCAGTCTACATGCTAAAAGACTATGCTTATGGGTGGTGACAAATGCAGGTCAGGACGTTGTGAGAAAAGACATATAAGATGTCATGGGATGAATTAAAAAAGATCTTTTATAAAAAGTATTTTCCCTCGATGGTCCGCAAGCAAAGAGAACAAGAATTTTGAAAATTGGAACAAGGTGATAAGACGGTTGTGGAATATGAGGAGGAGTTCATGTACTTGTCAAAATTTGCTACTCACTTGTTGGGGAAGGAAGGGGAGAGGGCTCGTCGTTTCGAAGAAGGGCTTTGACCAGACATCAGGAAGATGGTCAGTGCATTTGAACTCCTGACATTTGGAGAAAGATTAAAAAAGGCTTTGTTAATTGAGAAATATGAGATAGATGCAAAATCAAAGAATGAGGTGAACAACTCCTATTCAAGAAAGTGGTTTTGGCTAGATAAGCGTAGTAGGGGGAATAAAAATTGAAAAAATAAAAAATAGAATGTAGAGCGTAGAGAGAAATAGATTCAGAACCAGAAGGTTGTGAGATGTGATATTAGTCATATACTCGACCATAAAGGAAAGAACTGTTGGAGAAGTATTGGATTCTGCCTCAAATGCGGGCAGAAAGAGCATAGGATTGTGAATTGCCCAAGACTACAAAAGACTCAGAATACCTTAAAACCGGTCAGTCCAATAGAATATGCAACCTCAAGCTAAGGCTCGAGTATATTCCTTGACTGAGAAGGAAGCTGAAGTGGATAAAGATATGGTGACTGGTACGATAAGTTTTGAATTTGTTCTTGTTCGAGTACTTTTAATTCTGGTGCATCACACTCTTTTATTGTTGCACAGTTTGTGAAGAGAAACAAAGTACCCCATGATACTTTAAACAAGAATTACTTGTTAGTACACCTGGGGTAGTATACTAGTATCAAATTAGGGTTATAGGAAAAAAATTAATATTCTCAACGAGGAACTTCCAGCATAATTAATAATGCTAGAAATGTATGATTTTAATATCATACTAGGGATGGATTGGTTATCTTTAAATCATGTTGCTATTTTGTGTCGAGAAAAGAAAGTGACATTTAAATTTCTGCGTCAACCAAAATTTTATTTTAAGGGTTGTAAATCACGAGAACCCTTAAAAATCATCTCAGTCCTTAAAGTTTATCGAGTGCTGAGAAGTGGATGTATGAGGTATTTGACTTCAGTTCAAATTATCAATGAAGGAAAACCCAGCCTAGAGGAGATACCGGTTGTCTGGGAATTTCCAGAGG
>NC_033798.1:19449938-19453165 GCF_001876935.1 Asparagus officinalis | reverse complement strand
CATATAGGAAAATTAAAATTTTAATCGACTTGGGGTACGCGATACAAGTTCAATTTCTAAGGCTTCTTATCACATAACCCCAGCTGAATTAAGAGAGCTCAAGGTGCAATTGTAAGAACTTCAAGACAAAGGCTCCATTCGGCCAAGTGTGTCACCATGGGGTGCGCCAGTACTATTTGTTAAGAAGAAAGATGGTAGTATGAAACTATATATTGACTTCCATAAGTTGAATAGAGTAACCATTTGGAATAAGTACCCATTACTAAGAATTGATGATCTATTTGATTAACTCTATGGAGCTCAAGTGTTTTCCAAGATTGATCTCCGTTTTGGTTACTATCAGTTAAAGATCAAGCCAGATGATGTGTCAAAAATTGTATTTCAGACTCGCTATGACCATTATGAATTTCTAGTATTACCATTCGGGCTCACAAATGCACATGCAGTATTTATGGATCTTATGAATAGGATGTTCAAACCCTTCTTGGATCAATTTGTTGTGGTGTTTATCGATGATATCCTGATATATTCAGGAAGCAAAGAAGAGCATGAAGAACATTTGAAATGTGTGCTACAAATATTAAAGAGAGAAAAACTATATGCGAAATTTAAGAAACGTGAGTTCTAGTTGGAGAAAGTAACATTTCTTGAGCATGTAATTTCTAAAGAAGGAATTTCTGTGGACCCTGAGAAGATAAAAGCTATAGTTAATTGGATCAGGGCAACTAGTGTGATGGAGATTTATCGTTTCCTTGGTGTGGCTAGTTACTATAGAAAATTTGTGGAAGAATTTTCCAGTATTGCATCACCTTTAACTCGTCTTAACCCAAAAGGAAGTTAAATTTATTTGGTCAGATAAATATGAGAAAAGCTTTCAAGAACTAAAAAGCCGACTAGTGTCTTCTCTAATACTAGCAATACCTTCTAGAGATACAGGCTTTGCTAGCTACAATGATGCCTCTAGGAGAGGACTAGGGTGTGTTCTTATGCAAAATGGGAAAGTCATAGTATATTCTTCAAGAAAGTTGAAGCGTTATACGCAGAACCATCCTACGCATGATTTGGAACTAATGCAGTAGTGTTTGCTCTCAAGACATGGAGACATTATTTATATGGAGTACATTGTGAAATATACACTAATCACAGGAGTTTGAAATATATATTCACTCAGAAGGAGTTGAATTTATAGCAAAGAGATGGTTGGAGTTTCTAAAAGATTATGACAATGACCATGAATTATCACCCCGATAAGGCAAATGTTGTTGTTGATGCCTTAAGCCGTAAGAATTCATGCAATTTAGCACATAGTTAATTACTTCTCAAAAAGAAAGATATTAGATGATCTGGATCATAGTGGAATTGAAATTAGAATCCACCAAATTGGAGTTAAATTAGCAAATATGGTGATACAACCTTCTTTGATAGATGAAGTTAAAACAAATCAACATAAGGATCCTCAACTAGTGAAGATAAAGAAGATGTAGAAGAAGGCACTCAAAGAGACTTTATAATATATGAAGATGGGTCCTTGAGGTTTGGAACTAGAGTTTGTGTGCCTAATGTACCAGAGATAAAGAAAAAGATTCTAGAAGAGGCACACCACTTTTTGTATACTATGCATTCTGGATCAACAAAAATGTATAACGACCTACAGGAAATCTACTGGTGGGATAACATGAAGAAGGAAATTACTATTTATGTTGTGGAATGTTTAACTTGTCAATAAGTAAAGGTTGAACACTAAAGACCAGCTAGATTACTTCAAAATTTAGATATACTAATATGGAAAGGGAAAAAGATCACCATGGATTTTATCACCGGCCTTCCAAAAATTTTGAAAAAGAATGATACAATATGGGTAATTGTTGATCGGTTGACTAAGTCAGCGTACTTTTTACCTACCAATTAAAATTTTCATTAGAAAAGCTGACTAAAATATACATCAATGAGATAGTGAAGTTACATGGCATACTCATATCAATAGTCTCTGATAGAGATCCTATGTTCACATCAGAATATTGGAGAAGTATACATAGAACTCTGCAGACTTAACTAAATTTTAGCTTAGCTTACCATCCACAAACGAATGGCCAATCAAAAAGGACAATTCAAATACTAGAAGATTAGTTGAGATGTTATATAATGGATATGAAAGGATCATGGGAAGATTATTTGCCCTTGACCGAGTTAGTATATAATAATAGCTATCAAACTAGTATTCAGATGGCACCATATGAACTTCTTTATGGAAGAAAGTACATGTCTCCTATCCATTGGGACGATGTTGGAGAAAAAAAACTTCTTGGACCAGAATTGGTACAACAAATAATTGATAAGATTCAATTAGTTAGGTAACATCTTCGTACTACACAAAGTCGTCAGAAAAGTAATGCTGATCAAAGAAGAAGAGAATTGGAATTCCAGGTGGACGATCGTGTTTTCTTAAAGGTTTCGCCTACCCGAGGAGTGAAAAGATTTGGAATCCAAGGAAAGCTAAGTTCGAGATTCGTTGGTCCTTTTGAGTTTCTAGAATGATTTGGTCCAGTGGCGTATAAATTAATGTTACCACCATCTCTATCTAAAATACATGATGTATTTCATGTACCGATGCTCCAAAAGTTCATCTGAGATCCAAATAAAATGGTCGAATTATCTCCAGTAGATCACAAGCTTGACTTAACTTATAAGGAGAAATCTGATAGTAATGTGGATCCTAAGGAACAAGTACTTAAGCATCGAACCATCAAATATGTGAAAGTTGAATGGAAGAATCATTCCGAAAGAGAAGCTACGTGGAAAATGTAAGATTCTATGAAGGAGAAATATCTAGAGCTCTTTGAAGTTTAAGGTATGTTAACTCTCGAGGACGAAACTTTCTATTAGGTGAGTGTAATAGCCCACGTAAACAGGCCACGTAAACAGGAAAAAGAATCTCTCTGTTCCTTACCGCCTCACCATGTCGGTGATTTTTTCACCACCTCACCGTGTTGGTGATTTTTCACCACCTCACGATAGCATAGAAGAGGAGTAGGGGTAAGGGTATTAGAGGAAAAAAGGGAAAAAGAAGAAGAAGAGGATGAAGAGTAGCCACTCGGGCGCGGCCGCGCCTCGTGTCCACGTCAGAGCAGGCCTCTCGAGGGCAGGACTCCTGCCGATGAGAGTCGATGATGATAATCATCGCCGTGACTAGGTATTTCATCTCTTTTTTCCCTTCCCAATCTCTCTCT
>NC_033798.1:19447808-19449913 GCF_001876935.1 Asparagus officinalis | reverse complement strand
AGAGAGAGATTGGGAAGGGAAAAAAGAGATGAAATACCTAGTCACGGCGATGATTATCATCATCGACTCTCATCGGCAGGAGTCCTGCCCTCGAGAGGCCTGCTCTGACGTGGACACGAGGCGCGGCCGCGCCCGAGTGGCTACCGGAAGGAAAAAAGAAAAAAGAAAGAACAAAAGAAAAATAAAAGGGAGAAATGGAGGAAGAAGGAGATAATGGAGAGAGAGAGAAAGGGGAATTAAATTAAAATAGCCAAATTTCTTTGGGACCGCTAAAAGCTTATTAGTTTGTATATAGACCCAAAAGATAAAAAAGTATGAAAATATTTATGTAGACCCTGCTATTCAGTAAATTGCAACCAGACCCAGAACATTCAAACTTAGTTAGGAATTAATCTTGAGTAATTACTAGGAAAACCCTAGAAACTGTCTCAAATTGTTAATAGGTCCAGAACTATTAGAATGATACTGTAGGAATTATGGTAAACTGCTAAAATTAGCAATGATCCTATGTGTACCCTACTTATGGATATTAATTGTTAATTGATAATACTTGAATTTGATTGGCTCTAAAATTGAAATGATTATCCTATAATATGTACTTGCTCTAAATTAATTTTAGTTTTATAAACTTATATTATAGGATCGGGTTAATCTCAGGAGGAGTAATATTTTGAAGAAGCGGCACTCATTAGTGGTGAGTTCATTTCTCACTAGTATTTATTTTATAACATAAAATTCCATGAGTATTATAATTGATTGACTTTGTATTTAAAAAATAATTATTCCATTTTTATTATATATAGAAAATGATATATGATTTGATCGATTCTGTCGTAGCATAACTCATAATATGATTTTGACTTCTTATGAGATATTGGAAATAAATTTGAATTCATATAAATGTGATAAGTGATCTTGACTCTCACGCGATCTCAATTTACTATGAATATCGATTTATTTGAAAGTTATCAGAAAAATAAGTGAATTAATTGTGTTTCAGCGGGTTAACGAGTTCAATAGATTTTTCATGATTTGATATTTAGAATAAAAGTGAATAAAGTGAATTTGTTGAATCATTATAATTGATAAGATGAGTTTACTCTTGTTCACTTAATTTTGAAGTATTTGAAATTTTCACACGTGAATATATTTGTACTAGTAGTACTTAGTAACAAGCAATGTGTTTTTGAGATCAAGTAATGTGACAACTAATGAGTTTAGAAATTTAGAAATTTGATAGGTGATGTTGTTTGAAATCAAATAATTTGACAAGAAATGTGTTTCCAAAATTAAGCCTAGGACAAGAGATTCTTGATGTTTTCAAAATTCTCAGAAATTCCACTATGGAGTGATATGTTTATATCTGCCATACCGTTAGAATGCACTTTTATGTGGTTTGTTGTGGGTATTTGTGATGTGACCTTTTGGCATTTGTGATGTGGCTCTTTTTGGGTATTTGTGATGTGGTCGGTAGCCTATGGTAGAGTTAGGTGCATTTTGTTCCTAGGAACTATGTGCTATGTGATGCCTTATGGTATTCCCATGCTACTAGGCTATAATTCATAGCATTAGTGTGACCTATGAGGTGATTCTTGCATTTTATGTAGGGCTTCATCGAGATTTGAAATTCTAAGATTTGACTGTGATTCTGAGAAAATAATAATATTTTGGTTTTTCCAAGTTTAATAGTTCATTTCCTTTTTTAATATTTACTTGTTTTTAAAGAGATTTTGATTCTGGAATACGTACGATATATTTAGCTTGCACTTTCTTTCTGGAATGTAACAATAGTACATTATTGTGGACCATGTCTTGCTATTTTTTTAATATTCAGTGCGAAACTTATATTTCACTATTCCTGGGAATTATTATTATTATTTTGTTAGATATCTAGGAACTACAGTGGGAAATGTTCTCACTAAGCTTTAGCTCACCCCGTTGATTTTCAATTTTTTCAGATCCGAGATAGTGATGTAATAATCAGAATTTTGGTTGTGGGCATTATATGGAAACCACAACTCTAGTGGTGATATGTTCAACGAAAAGGGTGTTTTGTGTTGTAAAATAATGGTAACTGTAAGGTTGTGAAATGTATGTAATGCCTA
>NC_033798.1:19380130-19447731 GCF_001876935.1 Asparagus officinalis | reverse complement strand
GTCGCTGATGTCGCATAACCCATATTTATAAACTTTTGCTGTAGTTCGGGGCGTGACAAACTAGGATTAGGGTTAGGGTTTGGGGGAGGTGGCAGCCATGGGTTAGAGTTAGGGTTAGGGTTTTGGGGGAGGTAGCGGCCATGGGTTAGGATTAGGTTTTGAGAGAGGTAGCGTTACGGTTTGTAGAAGTGGAGGATGGAGGATGCTAGAGTTAGGGTTAGAGGTTTGAAGGAAGAAGATGTGGGTAAAATGAGAATATCTAATTTTTCATTGGTGAACAAAAAAAAAGGTGTGACATTGCAATCATGTTTGTAAATACAAGTCATTTATATTAATTTTTTTAAAGGTGATATGTATCAATTTGGGTAAAAGTAAAGGTATAAAACTCTAATATATAAGACGCGACCAATAACATCAATGAGCCTTTGCATATTCTCATGAAAGTATAGACATTACGAGTGGTCTTTTATTAGCTTTTATTTTATTTATTTATTTGTGGTTTAAAAGAAAATAAATAAAGAATTTTGAATGCTTTTTTGGTAAATGAAGAGTTGGTGTCTCATTATTTTCTCATTTATGTTTTGAGGTTTTGAAAGTTTAATGTGTTAGGTCTCGTGTTTTGATGATGATTTAGAAACCCCGTTGTTAGTACTAATTGCTTATCAAGTGATCCTACGCAGGATGTGTTATCAAGCAATATAGTGCCATAAAAGGAGGATGGATAGATTTGTGCTTTAATGATGAAATTCATTGAGGTGGAGCCAAGTTGTTGAAGAAGCCTTAAATGCTCAAAGATTGACTCAAGCACATATGTACTTAAGATGAGCATTCAAGTATATATTCAAGAAGAGCTTCATCAATAAAACTTAACAAATATCGATAGTCAAGCATTGTATACATTCGTAAGTGATATTTGTATTTTATTTCTCTCTAGATTATAATGTAGGTAAGAAATAAAGTTGATAACTCTTGAAGCATTAGGGGATTACGCACACACACATTTCAAAATTCATTTTTTTGTTGAAAATTTTTCAAAAATCATTTTAAACAAAGTTTGTTCAAAGTAAATACTTTCTACATTATAACTTAATGTATTTTCCAAAGCCTAAAAATTTCCTTCAAGTTATTTAGCTATTTTAAAATGAATATAATTTTTCAGTGCTTCAGTCAACCGATCGTAATCATTGGTCAACTGACTGTGTTTCATTTTACAATGTCTAAAAACTATTTCTATATGATTATCCGACCATAATTATCAGTCGAGTGGTACATAGCAGTCGACCGAATTTGTAGACTAATCGACCGATAGCAATATCAGCAGCACTGTAAAATTCTGTCGTTCTGGTCAGTCGACTGGTTCATAAAAATCAGCCGACCGGTTAGCGGATTTCTAGATAACGACTAGTTTATCTGTAATCGGGTTTTAAGGGATTTGGGGAGATATGATCTGAAAAATCTGGTTTGGTTGAGAGACTATATATAGTCCTCAAGGGCCATCTGTTAAACAGCTAAGAAAAGCTTGAGATTTTATTTTTGAGACTTCTAAGCTTAAATCTTCTACTCATTCTTAAGTTCTTTTGGTTTTCACCTTCATATACTCATAATCATAGTGCTTCAATAGTTTATCTCTTTATCCTTACCATATGATTCTTGTAAGAGAGATCATTTTCTTCATCTTGTATTGTGTGGAGAGATAGATCTCGAGGAGATCATTTGGGAGAGTTAGATTTTGGGGAGATCGTTGTGTAAGAAGTTTCGGCTTTCAAACCGTGTTATGAAGTGGATTACCATCGAGAGAGGTGGTCGAGGACGTAGATCTAGAGTGGCCAAACCTCGTGAACATATCGTCGTTTTCAAATTGTCTAATTATCTCTCACAATCCCTCTTATTTTTGCTTATTGTCATAGTTGGTACTTTTTTTTAATTGAATTGTTTTTCATTAGTTCACATTATTATTTGATTACCCTATTCACCCCCCCCCCCCTCTAGGGTAATTTTATTTTATATCAGAGCTTGATCTCTATCTTTGCTTTGGTTTAATCACCTTAGAGTAAAGATCTCATATGGAATCAAATATGAATGTGCATACTCTTGAAGGTCAATCAATTTCTAGGCCTCTTTTGTTTAATGGCAATAACTTTGCATATAAGAAAGCTAGGATGTGTATTTATTTGAGATGTATTGATTTTAACATCCTAGATATCATTGAAAAAGAATATGTTGAAAAATCTAGTCGGAGCATTACCGACGATAAAAAGCACTTGGCTACTCTTAATGTTAAGGCTATGAATACCTTGATTTGTGGACTTACTCTAAATGAGTTTAATAGAGTCTCCACATGTGCAACTGCACATGAAATTTGAGAGAAACTATGTGTAACTCATGAGGGAACTCCCCAAGTCAAGGAATCTAAAATTAGCAACCTTATGCATGAATATGAACTACTTAAAATACTTCCAAATGAATCTATTGATTCCATATTTAGTTATTTTACTAACATTGTGAATCAACTACATGGTCTTGACAAGGTGCTTGACAACTAAAAAAATAACTACAAGATTCTTCATTCTCTTACACCGGCATGGAAGCCTATGGCAGCGGCAATAGAGGAGGCAAATGATCTCACAAAACTCACCCTTGATGGCCTCATTGGCAAGCTTAAAGTTCATGAGAAGAAGATCAAGGAAAAAGAAGATGAACCCCCACGAATGAATAAAGATCCCTCTCCAAAGAGGAAATCAATTGCACTCAAAGGAGCAATCGAGAACGACTCTTCTTCCTTCGATAGTGAAAATGATATCTCAAGAGAAGTGACACATCTCTAAGAGAATATCAAGATTGGTAAGGAAAAACAAACACTTTCAAAATAAATCGTTCTAACAAGTCTTTGTCACGTGTAGGAAAATGCTTCGAATGTGGTGAACCGGGACATATGGCAAGAGATTGTCCCAAGATAAAAGATAAATACATAAAGTACAAGAAGAAGAAACCTATGTACACGGGATGAGAAGAATCCAAACCTAGCGATTCAGATAATGATGAAGAAGCTGCTAAGTGTGTCTTCAAGATTCAAATGTGTGCTTCATGGCTCATGATGATGAGGTATTGTCCGATTCCGATCACGACTCTTTCATAATGTAATGTGAATTAGAAATTGCACTTGTTGAGTTGAATTTTGAGTTTAAAAAGATAGCTAAAGAACACTCTTCTTTTAAAAAATTACACAACTCATGTGATTCAAAGTTTGAATTATTACAATCTTCCTTGAATGATGTTATTATTTTAAAAGATAAGATAATTGGAGATCTTGATTTTGAAAACAAATAATTAAGGTCTCAAATTGAGAGATTAAACAATAAAATTACTTTGTTAAAATCTAGTCATGCTTCTTCTAGCCATGCTCACCCACACTTTGGTAAAAATTTGTTTCATCAATCTCATAACTGGAGATCTTGATTTTGCAAACAAACAATTAAGATCTCAAATCGAGAGATTAAATAATGAAATTGCTTTGTTAAAATCTAGTCATGCTTCTTCTAGCCATGCTCACCCACACTTTTGTAAAAAAAATAGTTTCATCAATCTCATGCACTCACCTACAAAGAAAATTTTATTTGCACCTATTGCATGAAACATGGTCACATTTTCACTCATTGTAGAATCAAAAATGATATTTATGCTTATGGGTTGATATGTGTACCCAAGGGTACTAAAAGTACTAACGTTCAAGGACCTAAGATTTGGGTACCTAAAGTATCCATCGCTTCTTTGCTTGTAGGGAATGTCTCGCACAAGATGTAAAGAAGTATGGTATCTTGATAGAGATTGCTCTCATCATATAACGGACAACAAAGATCTTTTTGCAGCCCTATTAAAAATAGATGGAGGTAATGTCTCCTTTGGTGGTGGCAAGAAAGGTAAAATTGTCGGTATTGATATTATTGGTAAGAAACATTATCCCATTATTGAAGATGTTTACTTAGTTAAAGGACTAAATCATAATCTTCTTAGTATTAGTCAACTAAGTGATAAATGCTATGATATTGTTTTTAAACTAGATAAATGCATTGTTAGCCTCAAAGATAAAATTGTTTTTGTTGCCCTTAGAAAATTTAATGTGTATATTTTTGAGATGAATGAGCTTGTAGATCAAGATGTAAAATGTTTTGCCGCGGTGGATGGTGATCCTTGGATTTGGTACAAACGGTTTGGACATGCAAACATGAAGTTAATTTCCAAGCTATCAAAGAAAAACTTGGTAAGAAAACTATCAAGTTTAAACTTTGTTAAAGACTCCCAATTTGAAGAGTGTGCTAAAGGTAAACAAATCAAAAGTTCTTTTAAATCCATTAACAAGGTATCCACCACTAAACCTTTGCAATTACTTTATCTTGATCTCTTTGGTTCTATGCGTGTTGCCTTACTAGGAGGTAAACATTATGTTTTTATGTTAGTTAATGACTTTTCTCGGTTTACATGGGTCATATTTCTTGCAAATAAAGAAGAATATTTTGATGAGTTTTCACATTTTGTAAAGAGAGTTAAAAATAAAAAAGATTTAAAAATTATCAAATTTCGTAGTGATCATGGACGTGAATTTCAAAATAAACATTTTAACAATTTTTTTTGACCATCATGGTATTACACATACGTTTTTCGTACCAAGAACACTGTAACAAAATGGTGTTGTTGAACGAAACAATCGTAACATACAAGAGATAACACTCACTACATTAAATACCTTTGATTTACCTAAGTATTTTTAGGCGGAAGTCATTAACATGATTTGCCATGTTTTAAATCGTGTTTTGATTAGGCCTATTTTTAAGAAAACCCCTTATGAACTTTATTTTGGTAAGACACCCAACATAAGCTATTTTTGTATTTTTGGTTGCAAATGTTTTATTTTGAACACTAAAGACCATCATGATAAATTTGATTCCAAAATAGATGTTAGAATATTTTTAGGATATGCATCAAGGAGTAAGACTTACAGAGTTTTCAACAAACGAACACTCATTGTTGAAGAATCTATAAATGTTACCTTTGATGAGACTAATATTGGTTTGTAAGATTTTGTTCTGATTAGGGAAGATGATGACATTGAAGGAGGATTGAAACTATTGCAAATTAATGACACCCCTTCAACGGTTGTACTAAAGACTTTAGAAAAAGAGCTTGCAAATAACCAAGGAGAACTTCCCAAAATTTGAAAGTTTGCACCGGATCATCCTAAGGAACAAATCATTGGAAGCCCCTCAAAAGGAGTCATGACTAATTCAAAGGCTATTAGCGAATGTGGTAACATTGCCTTTTTATCTCAAATAGAATCTAAATATATTGATGATGCTTTAAATGATGAATTTTGGGTTTTAGCTATGCATGATGAATTAAATATTTTTTAAAGAAATAACATTTAGAAACTTATTCCTAGACTAAATGATGTTCATGTTATTGGAATAAAATGGGTTTTTCGAAATAAACTTAATGAATTTGGTATAATAACTAGAAATAAAACGAGATTGGTCGCCCAAGGATATAATCAAGAGGAGGACAATGATTATGATGAAACTTTTGCATCAGTTGCAAGAATGGAGTCATTCGTATGTTTTTGGCTTTTCCTAGTTTTAAAAATTTCAAATTATTTTAAATGGATGTTAAAAGCGCTTTTTCAAATGGTTTTATAGATGAAGAGGTTTATGTTGAGCAACCCCCCAGATTTATTGATGCATGTTATCCAAATCATGTTTATCGAGTTTAAAAAGCTTTATATGGTTTGAAACAAGCTCCAAGATCTTGGTATGCTTGCCTTTCTAGTTTTCTTTTCGAAAATGTTTTTTTAAAAGGGAAAATTGATAATACTTTATTTGTTATAAAAAGAAAAAATGATTTTATCTTAGTTCAAGTCTATGTCGATGATATTATGTTTGGAGCTACTAATGAATCCTTGTGTAAGGAATTTTTAAAAGTTATGCAAGGGCAATTTGAGATAAGCATGATGGGAGAGCTTACATTCTTCCTTGGACTCCAAGTCAAACAAGGCAATGATGGAATTTTCATCTCACAAAGCAAGTATGCAAGAGAGTTAGTGAAGGAATTTGGGATGACAAATTCCAAGCACGTACCAACTCCAATGAGTACCTCCATCAAGCTGAACATGGATGAAAGTGGTGAAAAAGTAGACCAAAAGCTATATCGAGGTATAATAGGTAGTTTACTTTATCTCACCGCTAGTAGATCCGACATAATGTTTAGTGTTTGTGCATGTGCACGCTTTCAAGATTCTCCAAAAAAATCTCATTTAATTGCAATTAAACACATTATTAAGTATATAAATAGTACAATTGATCTTGGTTTGTTTTATCCAAAGCATACTTCTTTTTATCTTTGTGGTTATTGTGATATCGACTTTGCCGGATGCAAGGTAAACTGTAAAAGTACTAGTGCCACTTGTCAATTCTTAGGCAATTCACTTATTTCTTGGTCATCCAAGAAGCAAAATTGTGTCTCCTTATCCACTACAGAAGCAGAATACATTATCGTCGGCTTATGTTGTACTCAATTATTAAGGTTGAAACAAAATTTAGTTAATTTTGACTTACATTTTCATGATATAAAAATCTTTTGTGATAATACTAGTGCTATAAATATTTTTAAAAATTCCGTACTTTATTTTAGAACCAAATATATAGACATTCGACATTATTTTTTGCGTGATCATGTAGAAAAGAAATATGTATTCCTTATTTATATTGATACAAAATCTCAATTAGTGGACATCTTTACCAAGCCTATTTGCGAAGAAACTGTTGTCATATAAGAAGTGAATTAGGCATGTGCATCCTTTGATTATTTATGTTTTGTAATCTTTTTAAATGGCTTACATAGTTCCATGGGTTGCATGTTTTTACTTCCTAAGTTTTTTGATTGGAACCATCTTACTTTGAATAAATTGTTTGGCCTGGACAAGATTGAAAGTGCTCTGATACCAAATAAAAGTATCCTAGAGGGGGTGAATAGGGTAATTGCTAATCTAATCTGATATTAATACCAAATTAAAACTTTACAACTAATATATCCTAGCAAGTATGATATGCAACAAATTATATATAAAGATAAGCAATGATAAACAATATGACAATAGGCGATATAAATAATAAGCACAAGATATAAGAGAAATATACGCCAATGACAAACACAAACACAAGAAAATGATCACGGAGTTCAGTCGACCCACGACCTACGTCTCCGCTCCTCAACCTCGAGGAGAATCTCCACTAACTCAAAATCAACTACACAATTGGTTTTCTAAGTTCACCGAAATTTTTTACAATTCACACAATTGTAACTACACAATACACCCTCTAAGTGTTGGTCTAGCCCGTGTCAATTTCCTCAAGTGCTTGGATTTACTACCTCTCCCTAGGCTTTACTACCAACGCCACTCCTCTTGAAATTGATCCCGTCTCTCACCAACCACTCCTCTCGGTGTCCTTGTGTATTACAACGTGATCTCAATAATTAAGGGGCTGTTCGGTTGTATGTTTTTACCATGTAAAAGGATGGAAAGTGTAAAAAAGTGGGTCCTAATGTTAACTTTCATCACTTTCAATTGTTTGTTTGTAGTTATGAAAATAGTGTAAAGTGATTTCATATGCTGATGTAGCTTGTAAAGTGATTTCATAAAAAAAAGACATGATTTTAGGAGAAAGCTGACATTAAAGTCAGGAAAAAATAATAAAAAATAATTTTAACCAATATGATCATTTGAGTAGGGACCACTTTTTACACTTTCCAAACAAACAATTAAAGTTACATTTACAAACCAAACAAGCAATTTATGATTCCAATGGAATAAAAAACAAACAAAGAAAAATATAAAAGTAAAATTGATGAGGTGGACAACAACTTTCCAAGTTGTACCAACAACAACCAAACAGCCCCTAAGTGCAAATAAAATGGTTTGTTCTCCAATACAAATGAGAATGAAATATAAGCTCACTCAATCTCACCCACAACCCGAATATATGATGTGTGAAAATACTCAAGCTCAATAGGTTGCGTGTAAAAAACAATAAGTAAAATAAACTCAAATATTCTAGCTTATGAAATGAGAATCAAAATAATATTAGCTATAAGAGAAGAGTTTAAGAGAACTTCTCTAAGATCAAGAGAGATAGAGAATTAAAGTTGAATGCGCAAAACGAATTTGACTTCTCTTGTAAACATCTTTAGCATAAACCAAAACATATTTAAACTTCTTAAACAAACTCTCAAAAACTTGTAAAGCTTATTCTAAACTTCCCTAACAAAATCTAAGTGTTGAGGACCATATATAGTCTCTCAACATATCATCCCAAGCCAGAGGTAAAACTCCCAAAAATCAAAATCTAGAAAAAATAGCCATTATACAACGATATACTATTTAGTCGACTAAAATTAGTCAACTGATCGGTCGACTGAAAATACTATTTAGTCGACTGATCACATGCATGGCAGATTCTAAAATTTTGCGTATCTAATTTTGTAAAATCAATTAAAAATAGTAAATCAACTCAAAAAATCATAAAATTTTGAAAACAGTTTCTACACATATAGATAACATGTTAGAAAAAGAATTTCTAAAACATTACTTCATATTTATGATAAAAAAACTATTTTAAAATAGATATTCTAGATTCTAAAAAACTGCTGAACACTTGAGTTTGTAAAATCAATTTAACATAGTAAATCAACTCCAAAAATGATAACATTTTGGAAAATGTTTATAAACATATAATAGAACATGTTAGAAAAAGAATTTCTCAATTTTTATTTTCCATTTGTAAAAACTCATTTATCTTGCAAACTATTAAACAATACGAAATTGTCAAAACTTGATTTTGATAAAATCAATACAAACAAGTTTTGAAATACTTTTTAATAGACTAATAGACTTGAGAAAAGATATAAAATAGTATAAACAAGTCTTTAATCAATAAACACATTATTTTTTAAATAAAGATGATAAATATGTAACTAGCATGTATGTTTGTAAATGTAACTATTTGTTTTATATTTATTTGATTTAACTTGAAAGTGATAAATCAAAAACGTGTATGTGTGTAATATTTAAGCTTTAAGAATAAATACACAAAGTATAAGATCTAAATTAGAAACAATATACCCAAGCTAAGAGATCTTTGATATGCTCATCTTGGTTGCGGATGAATCTTTAACTTGTACTTGATTTGAAATGCAAAGCTTCATTCCTATATTCCTTCCATCCTCCAATGGATGTCATCATTAAGCTAAATTCCAACCAACCTCCAACCTGTGATATTTGTGTAGAGTTTGTAACAAGCAAATACAAAACACTCGATAAATGATGTTAGAAATTGTTTGTTAATCATCAAAACTAGATTAGGCAATAGGCTCATAAACATGAGACCTAACAAAGGTCAGTCGACTGAATATATCACATATCAGTTGACTGAAATATGCACATTAGTCGACTGATTAAAGGATCACTTGAATGATCAGAGCTTAGTTATTTTGATATTTTCCCCCTTGTGTACCCCATTTTGATGTTGCCAAAGGGGGCAAAAATCCTATACCTTGTGCACATAGATAGTGGGAGAGCTTTATAGATAGGGGGAGCATATATCTACAAGTAATATTTAATTTTTTTTAATTCTTAATTTTTTTTCTCTTTTATAATGGTGGTTTGTCATCATCAAAAAGGTGGAAATTATTAGGTCTCGTGTTTTAATGATGTTTTACAAACCCCATTATTAGTACTAATTGCTTGTCAAGTG
Organism: Asparagus officinalis; assembly: GCF_001876935.1. Lineage (NCBI taxonomy): Eukaryota > Viridiplantae > Streptophyta > Magnoliopsida > Asparagales > Asparagaceae > Asparagus > Asparagus officinalis. The sequence continues at coordinate 19,437,934 of NC_033798.1, read as the reverse complement.
ATCCTACGCAGGATGTGTTTATCAAGCAATATAGTGCCAAAAAAGAAGGATGGTTGGATTTGCGATTCAACGATGATATTCATGAAGGTGGAGGTAAGTTGATAAAGAAGCCTTAAATGCTCAAAGATCGACTCAAGCACATATCTACTTAAGAAGAGCATTCAAGTATATATTCAAGAAGAGCTTCACCAACAAAACTTAGCAAATATCGATACTCAAGCATTGTATACATTCAAAAGTGATATTTGTATTTTATTTGTATTTTATTTCTCTCTAGATCATAATGTAGGTAAGAAATAAAGTTGATAACTCTTAAAGAATTAGGGGATTACGCACACGCACATTTCAAAATTCCTTTTTTTTGTTGAAAAATTTTCAAAAATCATTTAAAACAAAGTTTGTTCAAAGTAAATACTTTCTACATTATAACTTAAAGTATTTTCCAAAGCCTAAAAATTTCCTTTAAGTTATTCAGTTATTTTAAAATGCATATAATTTTTCAGTGCTTCAGTCGACCGACCGTAATCATCGGTCGACCGACTGTGTTTAATTTTATAGTGTCTAAAAACTATTTCTGTATGGTTGACCGACCATATTTATTAGTCGACTGGTACTTAGCAGTCGACCGAAATTATAGACCAATCGACCGACAGTAATATCAGCAGCACTATAAAATTCAGTTGTTCTGGTCAATCGATTGGTTCATAAAAATCAGTCGACCGATTAGCGGATTTCTAGATAACGCTTAGTTTATATATAATCAGGTTTTAAGGGATTTGAAGAGATTTGATCTGAAAAATCTGGTTAGGTTGAGAGACTATATATAGTCCTCAAGCCCTATCTGTTAAATAGCTAAGAAAAACTTGAGATTTTATTTTTGAGACTTCTAAGCTTAAATCTTCTACTCATTCTCAAGTTCTTTTGGTTTTCACCTTCATATACTCACAATCCTTGTGCTTCAATAGTTTATCTCTTCATCCTTGCCATAGGATTCTTGTAAGAGAGATTATTTTCTTCATCTTGTATTGTGTGGCATTGTGTGGAGAGCTAAATCTCGAGAAGATCATTGTGTGGAGAGTTAGATTTCGGGGAGAACATTGTGTAAAAGTTTTAGCTTCCAAACCGGGTTATGGAGTGGATTACCATCGAGAGAGGTGGTCTGGGATGTAGGTCGAGAGCGACCGAACCTCGTGAACATATCGCCGTCTTCAAATTGGCTAACTATCTCTCACCCTCCCTCTTATTTTTGCTTATTGTCATACTTTATGGTTTTTAATTGAATTATTTTTTATTAGTTGCACATTATTATTTGATTATTCTATTCACCCCTGCCCCTCTAGGGTAATTTCATAATGGCCATGAATTGAGTGTGGGATAAAATGGAGAATTTAGTGATGTAGGATAATTATGACTAGCAATGTCCTACATGGAGGTGAAGAGTCATGAGCCCTCCTATAAATATCTCCAACATCCTATAAGTGAGGCATGCAATCTAAACCAGGTCTAGCTAAATGGTAGCATGCTAATCACTTATAAAAATTATTTTTCTACTTTGAAGAGTTTGAGAGTATTCTTATATACTAGAAGCAAGAGGAACTATATTGAAGAATTGTTAAAGTCAAGATTATCATTAATTCAATGTTTACCTCATAGATTATATTATTCATATAATTTTATGCGCTATACTAACAAATACAAGTGACTATTGCCTCTGCTAAATTTGTTTTTGTTCTCATATGATTATAAACTCATGGTATACATGTTTGTATGTATGTAAAGAACCTTTTGCAAGCTTCCTTAGAACTTTTACTATATGTACATTCTTTTTAAGTTGCATCAAATCCTAAATATTTTTTGATATGCCATTACAAAATCCCAAACAGGTAATGCGATATACATATCTAATGTGTGTTAGGATGAGATTGAAAAATCCCCAACAGTTAATGCAAGATATTTGCAGTAAAACTAATTTTTTTCCCTCATAGCATATTAATAATTCTTGATGATCCCTAAAGGATAAGTGAGAATTATCAATTATTATGACTCATAATGGAGAATTTAGTGATGTAGGATAATTATGACTAGCAATGTCCTACATGGAGGTGAAGAGTCATGAACTCTCCTATAAATATCTCCAACGTCCTATAAGTGAGGCATGCAATCTAAACCAGGTCTAGCTAAATGGTAGCATGCTAATCACTTGTAAAAATTATTTTTCTACTTTGAAGAGTTTGAGAGTATTCTTATATACTGGAAGCAAGAGGAACTATATTGAAGAATTGTAAAAGTCAAGATTAGCATTAATTTAATGTTTAACTCATAGATTATATTATTCATATAATTTTATGCGCTATGCTAACAAATACAAGTGACTATTGCCTCTGCTAAATTTTTTTTAGTTCTCATATGATTATAAACTCATGGTATACATGTTTGTATGTATGTAAAGAATCTTTAATTTGCAGGCTTCCTTAGAACTTTTACTATATGTACATTCTTTTTAAGTTGCATCAAATATTAAATATTTTTTGATATGCCATTACAAAATCCCTAACGGGTAATGCGATATACATATCTAATGTATGTTAGGATGAGATTGAAAAATCCCCAACAGTTAATGCAAATGCAAGATATTTATAGTAAAACTAATTGTTTCCCCTCATAGCATATTAGTAATTCTTGATGATCCCCAAAGGGTAAGTGAGAATTATCGATTATTATGACATATAATCTAGTTACAAATCCTCAAAGGGTAAGTAACTAAATCAAAGTCATATGAATGAATTTCAGGTGTTTCTTTTTCTACACCTAGTGGTGGAAGCATTTGCTGATATCCTAAAAATCTGAAGTTTTAGATGGCACCAACTATATGCATTGGAAGCAAAGGGTTAATATGTTATTGTCCTTTTATGGATATAAGGATATTGTAATTGTAGATGAACCACCGAGCTTATCCCATTTAGTGACTAATGATGAATACAAGGCCAAATATGAAGAGGACTTAAAAAAGTATGATAATTGAAAGTTAGCTAATGATGTTTCTAAGTCTCATTTTCTCAGTGGTCTTCATAGGACAATTCGCATGACATATTTTCATAGTAAAACCACTGAGGAGATTTTAGACAACTTAGTGACAAAGTATGGAAAGAAGCCTGATTCTTATGTTAATAATCTGTGAAAGAAGTTCACTAATGCTTCATGGTCAAACTATGGATGAGAAAACCATAGTTTCAACCATAATTTCGAGAGGTCCTCCTCTTCAAAAAGAAGTCCACAAAATTTTTTACGCTCTCAAACCTTCACTATACCCCCTTTTATTTATGGAAAATAAAAATATCTCAAAACCCTTAGATTTATCTTGGCCCCCAAGTAACTCTCACGACCATAACATTTGGCTTAGGCCCCAAGTAACACTCACAACTATAGGATCTCTCAAAATAATCTATATTATTAATTCATTAGTCAAGAGATGGACTTTGTGTGCTTCATTTGTCTTGCATTTAATTCATTTAAGACTCTTGGAATCTTGGGCTTCTTTTGAATGCTCTTGGGTTTCTTAGGATTTAGCTCAGCCTATGCCATTACTAAAGAAATTTCTAGAATCCGTTAAATTGGATGCCTCCATCTCATCGAGAAAGGTGATTTTCATATATAATATATTAAATTTACTTTTTGAATTGGAAGATATCGTCTTTTCTTTACGATTGACCATCCTAAGCATGAAGTTGACTTTGTTTCTTTCTAAATTTAATTTGATTCTCAATTGCAGGCCAAGTTAATAATAATTACTGACAAAAAAATGATAAGTGCTAAGATTTTGCTTCTAGGGTTAGTCGTGGGCTTTGAATTTAGGCATTTTGAGCTTCATTAGAGATCTTTTGGGCTCGAAATAATCTACATTTTAGCTCTTATTTAATAATTCTTTATTATCTATAAATTAAGATAAAAATATCATTAGCAGATATATTTATTCAAATAAAATAGATAATAAGAATATAAAAGTGCAATAAAATATAATGATCAAATAACAAACTCTCATCTGGTACTAATAATTATTTGAAATGATATAATACATGTGAATATAGGTATAAAATGTGTACAAGATGAAACAATGTGAAAATTAGCTCAATAGTTGATTCCAGTCATTAAAACATCGATGGTCATTAGTGACCCATCGATGTGTGTGCAATCATCGATGGCTATAGGAAACGATTGATAAAATTCTAGAGATAGGATTTCAGCTCATTGATGGTTTACAGGAATTAATCGATGGTTAATCATAACCATTAATGGTAAAGTCGACTGATTGCATATTTGATGTTCTAATCATAGTCGTTCATCATTCCTTTTAATCTTCAAACTCTACCACGTTCAGAAAATCTCTTTCCTGATCTATTTAAGGTATATAATATTGAAAGAGATAGAAAAAAGAAAGAGTTCTTGGGGTTTGATTTGAGAAGAGATTCCATTGAAGGTTTTAACCCCCAGAGTCTCGGCAAACTCTTTCTCATCGTGTACAACATTACATTATTTCAGCGAGGATGTTAGGAATCTTAACCCCCAAGATTAGTTTGTTTTGATAATAACAAATATTATATATTGTGTGTATTATGTGCTAACATTTACTTTACAGTATCAGAGCTAAATCAACAATTATATTCAAAGAGATACTCAAGACATAGATGAGTTCAAGGTAAAATGAAGCAAAGAAGAAAATATATTTTATTGTCAAAATATAATTTTACATTTTCTTTGCTTAGAAATGTGTACAATCCTTGATCACTCACACACATGCACACACATAGTGTTAGAACACACTAACACATGCTTAGTGTGTTGGTTAATAATAGAAATCACATATGTTAACTATTAGAATTAATAGATATTAGGTGAGACTTAAAACATATCATATAGCTCATATCTACCCCTTAATAGTCAACTAATAGCATGAGTAGTCGACTACAACAGACACACAGAATATTAATTTCTATGTCATTACAGACTAGTCGACTACTAGGCATTATAGTCGACTAATAAGAGTTGAATCAGAATTCCAGACTTTCTATTTTTACAGAATAGTCGACTAATGAATATAGTAGTCGACTACTAAGGAATTATATGACTACACAGAGTCTGTTTGAACTTAGAGTAGTCGACTAATAAGACTTGTAGTCGACTACTCGGACAGTTTTTCTGACTATTTGACATTTGAATAAGTGACTGTTTATAGCTGTTGTTGGACGTTTCTTAGGTTTAAAAACTTGTCATTTCAGAGGCTATAAATAGGTTAACATGTCAGAAAACAACAACCAAGACTTGCACTTGTAAAATTCATATATTGTGCAAATTAACTCTTAAAACTTTTAGTTTTTCAATCTTTTTTTCTAGAAAAGAGAGTTTATGATATTACCTTTGTTCCATTCATTCTTAGATCGAGCTTGTTTAGATAATATTCAGATAATTAAAAAGATTGATAAGCCACTGTTACACGTTCACTACATATTAAAGGTTTATAGGATTAGAATTGTATATTACTTCAAAGAAAGATTTTCTCGGTTTGTGAGAGGTTGATCTCTTGGTATAGAGGTCGGTTTCCAATTGGCATGATGTTGTTAATTGGATTTCCAATTTGTATGATCTTGCAAATTGGTCAGGTTTGCTGTTTGATTTTTTAAGGTTTCAAAATCATAGTGGAACTCTCAAGTGGGGTTTGCTTGGGGACTGGATGTATACCGGGGAGGTGGAACCAGTATACCTGCCCGTGTTTGTGATGTTCATTTTCTAAGATTACCATTCTTTCTTTGCAATTTATAATCTACTTTGCAAACTCACTCTCTAGTGTTTAAGTGTAAAGCTTTCACAGATTTTTATAAGAACGTACTCTATTCTTAAGGGTCACAATCCTACACTTGATATATATAAGCAAGGTATCAGAGTAAGGTGAAAGATGACATCATCAAGTACATTAAATACTTCACAATTCAAAGAGGGACATTCCACACAGCGACCACCTCTCTTTGACGGCACAAACTATAACTATTGGAAGTGTCGGATGAAGATCTACCTCCAATCTCTTGGCTATGAACTTTTGAATATAGTAGATACTGAATTCACAAGGCCAACCACTCCATACACCAAATGGGCAGTTATACAAAGAACAAATGTGAATTTGGACTCTAAGGCGATGAATGCACTGTTTTGTGCCTTGGACAAGAACGAGTTTAATCGCGTTGTCTACTTGCAATTCAGCCCATCAAATTTGGCATACATTAGAGGTAACACACGAAGGTACAAATAAAGTTAAAGAATCTAAAATCTCAATTCTTATACACAAGTTTGAGTTATTCAAAATAAAACAACATGAGATGATCACTGAAATGATCACAAAATTCACCGACATCACCAACTCTCTAATTGGTCTTGGAAAAGAATACACACAATTAGAGATGGTGAGAAAAGTTCTTAGTGCACTTATATCGGAATGGGAGAAAAAGACGACCACAATTGAAGAAGCCAATGACCTCTCAACACTTACCCTAGAAGATCTTGTTGGGAATTTAATGGCATATGAAGTACAACTTCAAGATAAAAGGGAGGGAGAACAACCAAAGAAGAAAATCATTGATTTAAATGCATCTTCTGACAGTAATGAATCAGATGAAGATGATGAAGACATTAATGTTCTCTCAAAAAAATTCAAAAAGTTCCTTATCCAAAGTAAGTATAAAAATGTTAAAGATACTAACAATAATTTTATTTGTTATGGATGTAATAAGCCAGGACACATGAAGAAGGATTGTCCTCTTCTAAAGTCAAAATCAAAGTCTACAAACTTCAACAAGTCACAAAATAAGAAGAAAAAGGCTTTGACAATAGCATGGGATGATAGTTCTTCCGAAGAAGAAGAAGAACAAAAAGAGGAATCCGCTCACTTGTGTTTTATGGCACAAGAAGATGAGGTATATGATAATTTTAATAATGATGAATTATTAGAAGCATTCAATGAACTTTATGTTAAATATAAGGATTTGAAGTCTAATTATAAGTTATTGAAAACTGAAAATGAAAAATTAAACTTAGAATTAGTAACTTCAAATTCTTCACAAGTTGAAAAATTGAATGAACTAAATAATAATTTATTTTCTAAAAATAAATTATTGACTAATGATAATATTTATCTAAAATCTGAATGTGATAAATTAATAGCTCGTATTTCAGATTTAGATAAAGAAATGTGTTCTCTTAAACTCAAATATGAAGAGTTGTTTTTTAATGTGAACAAATTCAACAAAGAAAAAGAAGACTTGAGTAATTTATTATCTTTTCAAAAGTCTTCTAATCAAAAGTTTGTATTATGGTATGTTCATAAGAAAAATAAATATGTTAATAGAACACATTTTGCATCATCTCATAAAGTATCTTTGTATAAGAAATCTATGTACATTTGGGTATCTAAAGATACTTGTTTAAATGAAAGAGATGATTATATTTCAAGTTTTAAGAAAAATATATGCAATTCAAAGAATTATAATTATGTTAATAAATGGAAACCAAATTCCAAGTGGATTTGAATTCCTAAGGGCTAATCCTAATGATATAATATAAAAGGGGTACCAAAGTGCTTAATGTTTTTATTAAGGTACACGGGAAAAGAAAAATGAATTTAACTAGAATTATATTTATTTCTTTTTGCTAATGACAAAGGGGGAGTTATATAGAAAATTTTAAAATTTAAATTTTTTTTACTAATGCTTTGATGCAAGGGAGTAAAAGATTTTATCTAATGATTTCATGCAGGGGGATTAAAATTTTTAATATATAATAACATATATTTGTCATCATCAAAAAGGGGGAGAATGTTAGGAATTTTGACCCCAAGATTAGTTTATTTTGATGATAACAAATATTATATGTTGTGTGTATTATGTGCTAACATTTGTTTTGCAGTATCAGAGCTATATCAATAATTATATTCAAAGAGATACTCAAAGCATAGATGAGTTCAAGGCAAAATATATATATATATATATTTGTCATCATAAAAAGCGGGTGAACGTTAGGAATCTTGACCCCAATATTAGTTTTTTTTTATGATAACCAATATTATATATTGTGTGTATTATGTGCTAACATTTGTTTTGCAGTATCGGAGCTAAATCAACAATTATATTCAAAGAGATACTCAAGACATAGATGAGTTCAAGGTAAAATGAAGCAAAGAAGAAGATATACTTTATTGTTAAAATGTAGTTTTACATTTTCTTTGCTTAGAAATGTGTACAAGCCTTGATCACTCACACACATACACACACATAGTGTTAGAACATACTAACACATGCTTAGTGTGTTGGTTAACAATAGAAATCCTCTATGTTAACCATTAGAATTAATAGATATTGATTGAAACTTAAAAATATCATATAGCTCATATTTGGCCCTTAATAGTTGACTACAACAGACACAGACAGAATATCAGTTTCTGTGTCATTACAGACTAGTCGACTACTAGGCAGTATAGTCGACTAATAAGAGTTGAATCAGAATTCCAGACTTTTTATTTTTACAAAATAGTCGACTAATGAATATAGTAGTCGACTACTAAGGAATTATATGACTACACAGAGTCTGTTTGAACTCAGAGTAGTCGGCTAATAATACTTGTAGTCGACTACTCAGACAGTTTTTCTGACTATTTGACATTTGAATAAGTGACTGTTTATAGCCGTTTTTGGATGTTTCTTAGGTTTGAAAACTTGTCATTTCAGAGGCTATAAATAGGTTAACATGTCAGAAAACAACTACCAAGACTTGCACTTGTAAAATTCATATATTGTGCAAATTAACTCTTAAAACTTTTAGTTTTTCAATCTGTTTTTCCATAAAAGAGAGTTTATGATATTGCCTTTGTTCCATTCATTCTTAGATCGAGCTTGTTTAGACAATATTCAGATAATTAAAAAGATTAATAAGCCATTGTTACACGTTCACTACATATTCAAGGTTTATAGGATTGGAATTGTACATCGCTTCAAAGAAAGATTCTCTTGGTTTGTGAGAGGTTGATCTCTTGGTATAGAGGTCGGTTTACAATTGGCATGATGTTATTAATTGGTCTTGCAATTTGCATGATCTTGCAAATTGGTCAGGTTTGCTGTTTGATTTTATAAGGTTTCAAAATCATAGTGAAACTCTCAAGTGAGGTTTGCTTCGGGACTGGATGTACACCGGGTGGTGGAACCAGTATACATGCCCGTGTTTGTGATGTTCATTTTCTGAGTTTGCCATTCTTTCTTTGTAATTTATAATCTACTGATAAACATGAATATTATCTATATTTTGACTATGTTTCACCTACGGATTCATTGTTATTTGATGTATTTCCTTGCACTTTTGCCCTGTTAAGCTCCCTAGTTCTTGTTTACTGCTCTATTTATATATTGTGTAGGAATTACTGGAGTTTAGCGCAGATTCGGAGTCAAGAAGGAGTCAAGGAATGCAAGGAAAGTGGCTACACGGTCACCCAGTGTTCAACAACACAGGCGTGTTGATTACAGAAGAAAAGCCCAGAAAGCAGAGCGAAACAGAATTAAACACGGCCTGGTCGTGTCGATCTACATAGTCGTGTTGGATGACAGCAGTCAGTTATCATGCGATCTGGAGCAATATTTGAAGTTATCTTTCAACACGTTTTTTCCAGAATTAAAAGGGAGACGCCCTGAAGCACCTGACCAGAGACCAAAGGCTGGAGATCTTGATTTTTCTTTCTTCTTCTCCTCTTCTTCTCTCTAAAAACTCTTAGATTAGTTTTCTTTTGATTTGGAACCTGCTGTTTGTGGAGAATTGTGTGCAACTTCAACACTACGGTTTATCTTTCTGATCTATCTCAATTTCCAGTTTATGATTATGATCTTATATATTGTTATCATATTTTCTATTTCAATTATGTGTGAGTAATTGTCTTATCTGGGATTGAACTAGGTTCGGCCATGGTTATGAATTAATGAACTGATTGTTGTTGTTGTTGACTGTTCGATTTGCATTATTCAGTTACTAGTATCTAATTGCCTAGGGTTAATTCAATTGGCCACTGATTTAATTCTTTTAGGATGTTGATTTGAACTAAAAGGTTAGATTGACGCCGGAAAATAGTAATTGAACAAGAATTAATTAATCACGAAAGTAGGTTAATTATTCTTAAGAACATGAGGGATTAACAAGAACTTAATGGGTTTAATTTGGTTTAACACTATGAAAATAGGTTGTTAGGTTGAATTAGGCATGACTTTTAGTCGTCGAAAGAGACTAATAGTTATCATAGGTTTAATGCATTGCGAGATTCGATAACAAATGATTAATTTATTGATTCGAACCAGAGTTGAAACCGAAGTTCAATCCTAGATCCTTTTAATTGAGTGAATTCGTCGTTGATACTAGCTAGCGTGTTTGATATTGATAATCAAAAATCATACTTTTTAACACAATTGGTTTAGATAGTCACAAAACAGTGAAAATCAGTAATTAACAACGAAGTCCCTGAGGATACGACCTTGCATCGCTACAACGATATCCGTGCACTTGCGGATTTGAGTGAACAAGTTTTTGGCGCCGTTGCCGGGGACTTCGGCATTGTTAATATTGACTTTTTCATTGTTTGACTAGACTAGACATTTTCTTTCATTTATTTTATTTTTATTTTTATTTTTATTTTTATTTTTTTGACTTGTTTTTTTTAGTGCAGGCACCCTTGTATGCCCAGATCCTTACGACTTGGAGAACCAATCGAGTGTGATCCCGAGATTGAAAGGACCTTGCGTCATATTAGGAAGAAGGCACGAGAAACAAAGGATAATTTGAAAAGCAAAAACACCATGGGAGACCAAGAAAACCAAGGCAATCAAGACCGATCCTTGAAGGAGTTTGCATCACCAACCACCCATAGCTCCCAATCTAGCATCTTGAAGCCTAATGTTGCTGCCAACAATTTTGAACTCAAGCCTTCGCTCCTCTCCATGGTTCAGCAAAACCAATTTGGAGGCACTCCAACCGAAGACCCAAACCTCCATATCTCAATCTTTCTAGAATATTATGACACCCTGAAGATGAATGGAGTGTCGGATGATGCATTCAAACTAAGGTTGTTTCCCTTCTCATTAAAAGACAAGGCAAGGGCTTGGCTACAATCACTTCCACCGGGCTCCATCACTACATGGGACCAACTCTCAGAAGCGTTCCTTGCTAAGTACTTCCCTCCGAGCAAAACAGCCCAATTGAGAAATCAGATAACAACCTTCACTCAAAAAGAAGGGGAGTCATTGTATGATGCATGGGAGAGGTACAAGGATCTTCTAAGGATGTGTCCACATCACGGGTTGGAGGATTGGCTCATAATTCACACTTTCTACAACGGTCTTCTCTACAACACAAGGATGACCGTGGATGCTGCAGCGGGTGGTGCATTGATGAACAAAAGTGTACGAGATGCAAAACAACTCATAGAGGATATGGCACAGAATCATTTCCAGTGGTCAGGTGAGCGCTCTTTACCCAAAAAGAGCGGGAGGTATGATGTAGATGCATTAGACCACATTGCTTCTAGAGTAGATGCTTTATTTCAAAAATTTGACAAGATGAGCATGAATTCAGTAGCATCTAACTCTACTAACTGTGAAATATGTGGTATCATTGGACATTCTGCTGTGGAATGTCAGATTGGAAACTCCCCTTTCTCTGATGCACCACTATCTGAATATGTTAATTACATGAATAATTTTAATCAGAAAGGGGATCCTTTTTCAAATACGTACAACCCGGGATGGAGAAATCATCCTAATTTAACCTACAAAAATCCATCACAGAACCCAAATCCTCACTCTAATTTTCGTCCTCCTGGTTTTCAAGCTCCTAGACTCCCTTACCCTAGTCCCCAAAAGTCCAACTTAGAGAGCTTGATGGAAAATTTTGTGACATCCCAGAATAAACAGAATGAAGAATTTAGAAATCAGAATAGGATCATGAATGATGCTATTAGGAACCTAGCCTCTAAAGTTGAATCCTTAGCCACCCACAACAAAATGCTAGAGAATCAGGTCACTCAACTAGCCCAGCAATTTAACTCTTCTTCCAGACCTTCTGGGATGTTTCCTGGACAACCTGAAACCAACCCCAAGGAATCTATCAATGCCATTACACTTAGGAGTGGAAAAGAGCTAGAGACACCAATGATGAGGAGTGATCATAGGGATGTGATTGATTAGAGTGAGAAGTTGGTGACAAGTGAGAAAGATCATATTGATGAGAAAGGGGAGAAGGTTGAGAGATATGTAGCACCTGCACCTTATAAGCCTCCACTACCCTTCCCTCAAAGGTAAGTTAAAGCTAAGTTGGAAAAACAGTTTGGGAAATTCATAGAAATATTAAAAAAATTGCATATTAACAGCTAAGTTGGAAAAACAGTTTGGGAAATTCATAGAAATATTAAAAAAATTGCATATTAACATCCCATTTATTGAAGCCATTTCCCAAATGCCATCCTATGCCAAATTCTTAAAGGAGATTCTATCAAATAAGAGGCGATTAGAGGAATATGAGACTGTAGCCTTGACCCAAGAGTGTAATGACATCATACATAATAAGCTACCACCTAAGCTTAAAGATCCTGGCTCATTTTCAATCCCTTGCACAATTGGTGATATGTCAATTAATCGTGCTCTATGTGATCTCGGTGCTAGTGTCAGTCTTATGCCATTGTCTATATGTAACAAGTTACAGATGGGAGACTTGAAGCCTACTACTATTTTCCTCCAATTGGCGGATCGATCGGTTAAACGTCCGGTAGGTATATTAGAGGATGTACCCATCCAGGTTGGTAAATTCTTTATTCCAGTTGATTTTGTTATTCTTGAAATGGAGGAGGATTCTCAAATCCCCATTATATTGGGAAGACCTTTCCTTGCTACCGCTGGAGCGATAATTGATGTGAAGAATGGAAAGCTCTCTCTCAATATAGGGGATGAAAAGGTGAATTTTGATTTGTTTTCTGCTATGAAGTTTCCACTAATTGATGATACTTGTTGCAGGATTGACACGATTGACATGGTGGTTAGAGAAGATTTTACCAGAGATATCTCAAGTGATCCACTTGAGAAATGTTTAGTAAAGAATGGGGTACCAGATGATGATGATCAGGAAATAACTTCCTATGTTACAATGCTTGATGAAAAGCCAACCTACACCAAAACCACCTACATCAAAGAACCTGATATAGTGGTCGAAATTGCAAGGGGGCTGAATGACCAGGTTGTGTCTGTAAACACAGCTGTGTCAAAAAGCAGCAGAAACAGCCCAGAACAGGTTTGTGAAGAGAAAACTGCACCTGGGAAGATGCTGAATAATGATTCCACACGGCCATGGTGTGTCCGTAGACACAGTCGTGTCAAAAAGCAGCAGAAGAAGTCTAGAACCAGTCCATCTCCACCAGTTGAAGTGGAACATAAGGCACATTGGGCTATCAAGAGCATTCATTTAGATTTGAAAGAATCAGGGGAACAGAGAAAGCTTCAACCAAATGAACTTGATGAATTGAGATTGGATGCGTATGAGAATGCCAAGATTTACAAAGAAAGAACAATGAAGTGGCATGATCAACATATCCTCCGTAAAGAGTTTACAGAAGGAGACTTGATACTTCTACTTAATTCCCGACTCAAGTTTTTTCCGGGCAAACTTTGTTCGAGGTGGTCTGGACCATTCCAAGTGTGCAAGATATACCCATTTGGGGCTGTCGAAGTATGGAGTGAAGCCACGGGATCTTTCAAGGTCAATGGACAGCGATTAAAGCATTATTTCACAGGAACTCTGATCGAGAAGTTGGGTACTTTTACCCTTCTCGATTCATCATCATTGTGAGCATTGAAGGGGTCGGGCTCATGACCATAAACAAGCGCTTCTTGGGAGGCAACCCAAGTTTCTCTTTCATTTTATTTTTCCTTTTAGTTTTTTTAAATTATTAGTTTTCATGACATGTAATTAAGTTTCCGTGAACTGGTGTGTAGGTGAATGACAAAAGGAAAATAGGTAACAGAGAGTTCAAGGCTAAAGAGGACAGAAGGAAAAATAGTGAAAACACAGTTTACACGGCTAGGCCGTGTCCACCAACACAGCCGTGTAGCAGTCGGGACAGTCTTCATCTCATTTCCAGAGTCTACCACACCCTGGGAAGGCATCCACCACACCCGTGGCCAAAGAAAATAAAAAAAAAATAAAATTCCAGACTCATTTTCTGAAGCCCAATAACTCCTGTGCACGAATGCGGTCGACCGGGCCGGTCGACCGCCACCCAATTCTGCTGAAACCCGAACTTTCTGCCAATTCTAACCCCCCCCTTACAAACCACCACCGACTGACCACCCCACCTCTTCGAGCAAACAGCCGCATCCCTTCCCTTCACCACCCTAAACCACCGTCCTCTTTCATACTTCACCATCAAAATCGCCGACTAACAACTTCCCCAAAACCACTTCCCTCCCCAACTTTGATTCCACCACTCAACACTTCCGCCTCTCTCTCATTCATCACATCCAACACCACCAAATCGCCAGGCGTGCCTCCAACGCCAAGACACCGCCCTTGTCATTACGCCCAGAGCAACGCCAACATTCATAGACCAAATTCTTTCATTCAACATCTGAAACTTCCAGATCTGTTCTCATCATGGACACCCGCTTGGACAATTTTGGCAATACACTTGGAACAATGAATGACCAGAAGCAACATATGCACCAATGGTCACTACTTCATGGCTATCCACCTCCTCCACCACCACAATGAGCAGTAAGTCCCTTTTCTCTTTTTTTCAGTTATTTACACATTGGGGACAATGTGCAATTCAAGCATGGGGGAGTGGGTTTGTTGGGATGATGTTTCATGTATGCTTTGGTGTTTTTGAGTGCTTGTTTTCTGTGTTGGGATTTTTCATTTAGCTTAAAAAAAAGGAGTACCACTGTTCAGCAAAACCTTTTAGCACGTACATCATTTATTTCACATGCCCCATTGTTAAAAAAAAATCTTTGTTTCATGTTCAGTTGGTTAGGATGTTATCTGTTCGAGTTCCACTTTGTCGATACTTAACTCTAAACATTGGAGAGATAGGAATGGATTTTGGCTCAACCCATCTAATTAAAACCTAAGCTTCTTTGGTGACTTGGAATACTTTTTGGTTACTGGAGAAACACTCGGCCTTGTAAAAAAAAAGTCCTAAAGTCTGTTGCACCGAGTACCTGGCACCGCACCCTCAGAAGTATGGCTGTCACGTCAGTAGGTGTTAATTATGACGGGATTTTCAAAAAAAATGAAAAAAATTGAATAAAATGCAAGGAAACCGAGTGCTCCTTTGAGACCTTAAGTAGGAAGAGTATGACCCATTGTGATGAGATATGTGTCTGTCACAAGGAGTTTTGGGCAATAAATAAAAGAAGGACAAGCAATAATTCAAGCATGGGGGAGTTGATAAACATGAATATTATCTATATTTTGACTATGTTTCACCTACGGATTCATTGCTATTTGATGTATTTCCTTGCACTTTTGCCCTGTTAAGCTCCCTAGTTCTTGTTTACTGCTCTATTTATATATTGTGTAGGAATTACTGGGGTTTAGCACGGATTCGGAGTCAAGAAGGAGTCAAGGAATGCAAGGAAAGTGGCTACACGGTCACCCAGTGTTCAACAACACAGGCGTGTTGATTACAGAAGAAAAGCCCAGAAAGCAGAGCGAAACAGAATTAAACACGGCATGGTCGTGTCGATCTGCACAGCCGTGTTGGATGACAGCAGTCAGTTATCATGCGATCTGGAGCAATATTTGAAGTTATCTTTCAACACGTTTTTCCCAGAATTAAAAGGGAGACGCCCTGAAGCATCAAAGCAGGACCGGAGGCTGGAGATCTTGATTTCCTTTTCTTCTTCTTCTCTTCTTCTCTCTAAAAACTCTTAGATTAGTTTTCTTTTGATTTGGAACCTGCTGTTTGTGGAGAATTGTGTGCAACTTCAACACTACGGTTTATCTTTCTGATCTATCTCAATTTCCAGTTTATGATTATGATCTTATATATTGTTATCATGTTTTCTATTTCAATTATGTGTGAGTAATTGTCTTATCTGGGATTGAACTAGGTTTGGCCATGGTTATGAATTAATGAACTGATTGTTGTTGTTATTGACTGTTCGATTTGCATTATTTAGTTACTAGTATCTAATTGCCTAGGGTTAATTCAATTGGCCACTGATTTAATTCTTTTAGGATGTTGATTTGAACTGAAAGGTTAGATTGACACCGGAAAATAGTAATTGAACAAGAATTAATTGATCACGAAAGTAGGTTAATTATTCTTGAGAACATGAGGGATTAACAAGAACTTAATGGGTTTAATTTGGTTTAACACTATGAAAATAGGTTGTTAGGCTGAATTAGGCACGACTTTTAGTCATCGAAAGAGACTAATAGTTATCATAGGTTAGTCGTTCTTAATGCATTGAGAGATTCGATAACAATTGATTAATTTATTGATTCGAACCAGAGTTGAAACCGAAGTTCAATCCTAGATCCTTTTAATTGAGTGAATTCGTCGTTGATACTAGCTAGCGTGTTTGATATTGATAATCAAAAATCATACTTTTTAACACAATTGGTTTAGATAGTCACAAAACAGTGAAAATCAGTAATTAACAACGAAGTCCCTGAGGATACGACCTTGCATCGCTACAACGATATCCGTGCACTTGCGGATTTGAGTGAACATCTACTTTGCAAACTCACCCTCTAGTGTTTAAGTGTAAAGCTTCCACAGATTTTTATAAGAATACGCTCTATTCTTAAGGGTCATGATCCTACACTTGGTATATATAAGCAAGTCAGACCCTACAGAGGAGAGTTGCCCTTGGATTCATTATCTATATCTTTCTTCATTGTGCTATGCTTAGATTCATCAAATGACAGTTTGTTTCTAAAAAGGGATGTAAGATTTTTCACATGTGCTTAACCGTGTTTGATTGATTGTGTTTCAAACTTATTTTTACAGTGTACTCAAGCTGGTGTTAATTGAGGATTGGGACTAGCTAGTGCCAGGTGTTTACTCATTGTGAATAGTTATGTTAGACGACTAGTTTCAGGTAGACTTCAGTGTGCTGTCTTAGTAAGTCTTCTGAATCGGGTTGTGATTTAAGAGTACTCTTAGAATAGTGAGGAAGCTCCTTGGTGAGAAGGAAGAGTGAACGTAAATTATTACCCGAACCATTATAAAATCTTGTGTGTCATTGGTTGGTTGTTTTTCACTCTTATTTTATTTATTTCGCTGCATATTTTATATTTTTTTAGGGAAAAATGATTGCAACCCTATTCACTTCCCCCTCTAGGTTTACATCTTAGATCCAACAGGATGTTCTAATATGACTTCTATAGTCTTGGTTCCATTCCGGGCTGGGTTATCAAAAATTAAAAAATAAAAAATAAAAATGAAACAATATAATCATACATGACATTGTATTAAGGCAAACTTACACGTAAATACCTTATAGCTTCCCCAGCCTTGCATATATACACTCACTCATTTTTTATAGGACTTGTACCGCGAAGCTTAAAATATTTTCACTTTAATACCTTCTATTATATAAATGTGATAATATGCCTCCTGTAGACATCGAAAATTACCTATAGGTCTCCACGAACAGCTCAGTGTTAAGAAATAACGATGAACGTCACCATCTGGTTCACAGAAGCTTGATTGATGTCGGTGAACGCTTGAAGTAAACCGACGAACTACGTGAAACAACGGAACTTCGGAATGATGAAGATATGAACCGATCGGGAACCTCGTATCGTTCACAAACGGTGAAATACCCTTCGTGTCTCATTTATTCCGTGGATGATTTAATCATTGGGACTTGTAGAACTCCTCGTCAGCTTTCCAACGCACTTTAAATTGCTCAAATCCGAGTTCGGATGAAGAAGTTACGGTGGAAACGGACGAACAGGTATAATGGAGTGTCTCAGGCTGAACTGGGGCACCCGAGGCGTCTCGGCACGAGCGAGACACCCTAGGGTGTCTCAGCCCAGTTTGAGACACCCTGGGATGTCTCCAATGCAGAAATGGCCTCTTGGGCGGTTTTAACCGCCCGGACGTCCGTAAAGCCTATAAATAGAGCCCCCGGGTCCTCATTTTTTGGGATCTGGAGTTTTGGAGAATTGGCGAAGCCCTGTCGGACTGAAGAGTGATCGAGTTCTTCAACGCAAGAGATCAAGAGTCGTCAGATCTGCATCACCCGCATCCGATCCTTAGTATTATCCTGTTGTGATAATTCTAAGAAGAGTAATTATCTCGCTGTTGTCAAGATAAGCGCTTCTGCTTCTAGATTCCTTCGCGGATCGACGAAGTTCTGGACCTGATCTGATTGCCAGGTAGTCCACGGATATCAACGTCCCCGTCACCGGCTAAAGACCCACGCAAGCAAGAAACGACGAACGGATCTTGCGTTATTTTCGAAAAGTTGTAATCTTTCATTTTCTTATTCTTTTTATTGAATATCTTGAATTCTTTGTAAGCGATCCAGATTATAATGAATTCGACAATGAAGGCAACTTTCTCCGAAAACAAACTGGCGACCACAGTGGGAGCCAACAGCATCGCTGCCGAGGCTGTCGTGACGCACCGGCATTCAAGATCCGGGTGAATGAAGAGATCGAATGCGAGTTCGATCAACAAAAGTTTGAAGAGTACCTCTCTTCCTCCTCCTCCAGATCCGCCTCTCCAAACAGGCGTAGGAAGACCTCCTCTTCCAGGAACGCTCGCGGGACCTCAGGGTTGAAGATCCAAGATCCCCTCGTTGCTGCTGCATCCGTGCCCCGTGACGTCCCTGCAACGTCCAAAGAGGTCAAAGCTGCAAATTCGGACCTCCCCTCCACCGTGAAGGTAACTGCTGAAGGTGCTCCAACTTTGTCGAAGAGGGCGCGCCAAAGACGGCGTCAACGCCTTGCACGACAATTAGCCAAGGCTTTAGAGTCGATGGACGGGATCCGCTATACGGAGGATCTGAAATCAAGGCAGCGCCAAGAACAGCAACGGCGAACCGCCAATCTCTCCTCTAAGGTAGAGACAAACGAATGGGTCCGCGTCAAGAAGACTCGCTCCACTCTCGAAGAGCGAATCAAGAAACGCCGCGTATTGCTCGCGCATGCCCGAGTTCTTCTGCAGAAAGCAGAAGAGATGCAGAAAGAAGAGATGGTCAAGAAGCCGCCTAGACATAAGCAGGTTTGGGTGCCAAAGACAAAACCGGCACCTAAGACAAAAGTGGACGGAGTTACCATCCAACCTTCTTCAAATTCAGATCCCTTTTCCCCTGTCCCCGTACCTCCGGCGGAGCCAGGTAAGAACGTGGGTCCTGCAAGATCCAGAGTTCCTTTGAAAGGTCGCCTCGGTCCTTTACCGGAAGATCGAGGTAAAGCACCTGTCAAGGAGCGATTGGGACCGTTGAAAGGTCCCCAAGCAACAAACCAGACTAGGGGTCGTACCAATCCCCCTAAGAAAGATAACAAAGGGAAAGCCCATGTTACCGACCGCATTGGATTGCGGGTTGAAGTTCAAGAGTCCGTTAGGTTTTCACGCTTGCAAAAGTGTAAACTTGGACGAGCGACTTTTGAAGACGCCAATAAAGCGTCGTATCCCTAGAGGGAAACATATTCGTCTGATGATGATAGTTGATGCGGCATAAACATGTACCAAAAAGGTTGCAAGTGCACAACCGTGTCAAGTTATAGTATTTAAGATATCGATCCCACGAGGAAGGTGTTTTGTAGGAGAAAATATAAAATCGGTTCTTATGTTGTGTGCGTGACAAATAGGAGTGATAAGTGAATGTGATTGTGAAGAGATTGAGAGAGTGAAAATGGTAGTGTGTGAAACGGCGCAAAATTTAAGTGAGAGTGGATGTGACAAAGAAGGAGTGTGATCAATAAGGTGAGAAGGAAAAAAAATGGGTTCTAGCCTCAAGGTGAATAGTATAAGAAATTAAAATCTAACTACAAAATAAATTGCAAAATCTAAACTACAAAATAAAATTGCAAGAATTAAATGCAAGAAAATAAATCTACTCTATAAGCATGAAATAAATCTAAGGCAAGAGGGTTCTAGCCTCTTGGCTATTTAACAAGAAAATAAAATCTAAACTACAAGCATAGAAATAAATCTACACTAATAAGCAATAAAAGAGAAAAAGAAAGAAATGCAAACCTTCAAATAATTCTCCATCTTCATCTTCATCTTCATCATCCAATAAAGAGAAGAAGAGAAAAATTTAAAGTGGTGAAAAAATTATTATTATTAATTGCAACTAAAGTTATAATTTTGGAAGGCCTTCTCAATTAAGAGTAGCCCTCCTCTCCAAAAGGAGTTACAAAAATTTTTACCCTTCTAACCCCTCACTCTCTACCCCTATTTATAGTAAACATCAGTGAATGAGAGCCATTGGATCAAACGAGAGCCACAAGACAAGCACAATCAGCCATTGACGAGTGCTACAGTAATCTGGCATCGATGCAGGCATCGATGCAGGTATCGATGCAGGCATCGATGCCCACATCGATGCCGACATTGATACTCATTATTTCTAAATTCTGATTTCACGGATAGCTTCGTCTCGTCGAGATAGGCGATTTTCATATATTATATGTTAAATTCTGCCTTCCGGATTAGGAGATATCGTTGTTTCTTTGTGGCCAACCATTTTGAATATGATTTCTTTTCATATTGGATTTTTGACTTTCTCTGGCTTCTACAGGCTACTCGGCTTGATTCTGGACTTTTGGATAATTTGGAAATTGATTTTCCAATGTGCTTCTTTGCTTCATTTCTTCATTTAATCAATGGGTTTTTGTTGAGAGATGAGAGTTTGAGATTTATTCTTCATTAACCTGTAATTAAAAGATAAAAATAATTATTAGTGGTATATTTATTCATATAAAATAGATAATGAGGGTATAAAATTGTAATAAAATATGATTATCAATAGTGTTATACCTGGGAAGTCGTGCCAACACTCTATGAGTTGCTCCAGTTATCAAACTGACGAGTTGTACTATAGGGCCGGGGGTACGGATAAGTCTCGAAAGAGAAACATTCGAGACACGGATTCTCGTTGTCCGTGTGCCAACATAATCAAGGCAGTGCTATCAGAATGCTGTTGTTCTAAAGCCCCAAGAAGAGTTTCTGTGTTTGAGAGAATCTCCACCAGAACATCCGAGGCCAGGCAAGACACTTCCGTAGAAGGAAACCTACTCTTCAGGAGGATGAATTTCCAGAAGTGTCCGTCAATATGACCGGGAGAGGGAAGTCAACGCGACGCTTTAGTCCAGATCAGTTCACCGAAGTGTCCCAACGTATGACTCGATTGCGATCAGGGACCAGTAGACGAAAGAATTACCAGAGAATGCAGAAGGGGCTTCCTTCAGAAGATGAAACTTCAGAGGTTGGCTCGGATGCCTGCTCGGATGCTTGCTCAACGATGGCTTCCGATGACACCACTTCAAGTGCAGGACAGCCCTACGAGCCACTTATGATTAGTGCCGAACAGGTGGCTAAGTTGCTCGAGGACGCTCTGACTAAGCAGAAGGAAAATTTCAAGTTCGAAATGGAGATGGCCATGCAACAGATGAGAGAAATGCATGACCAGCAAATCGCGGCGCTGACAACTCATCAAGGAGAGTCTAGTCGTCGCAACAATCCGAATCAAGATGAGAACGAGCGGGAAGAGGATAATGCCAACATGAACACCCCTCCCGTCAACAACAATAATGGGGGTGGCCATTCGGATGATAACAACACAAAGGAGGATCACATTACTTCTCCCCGAAATCACTCGAAAACAGATACGAGTGAGGATAAGAAAATGAGGGACTTGGAGAGCAAAATCAACGTGTTGATGAATGCTCAAGAAGTGAAGAGGTCTGGAATACCATGTCCATACCCAAGGGAATGAGAATCAATTCCATATCCGGTGAAATTCAATTTGATCAATTTCACGCCGTTTGATGGGAAGGGTTCCCCTACCCAGCACTTGATATATTTTAAGTCTCACTTAGGAATAATCTCTGAGAATGAACCTTTAATGGTGCGGTCATTCGTTGGCACTCTTCGAGGAGCGGCCTTTGATTGGTATCGTCGTCTTAAGCCAGGGAGTATCAACAGTTGGGATGATATGGAGGATATGTTCTTGACGAACTTCTTCGACGACGATACCGAGATTTCAATCGGTACACTATTTGACAAGAAACAGAAAAATGGCGAGACGGTCGAAAACTTCGTGAAGAGATTCCGGAACAAAGCTATGAATTGTAGGGATCCGATTCGCGAAGACTTCATCCTAGAGACTTGTCACAACAATCTTTCATTGGATATTCTCGAAGCCATGGGAATGGCACCATCGAAGACCTGGAAAGATTTGAAGGTCCGAGGGGAAAGAGCCGAACGTTTCCTCAAAAGGAAAAAGGCCGAAAGAGGTCAAACGACGGCACCAGCCCCGCAACAGAATTTTGTTTCTAAGGGAAAAGGGAAAGCGCAAGTGAATGCAGTGGACGCGAACCAAACATTCGAAGTGCAATCGCAACCACAACAGCAGCAGTCACGGTGGCAACAACAGCCTCAGAAACAGAAGACTTCGGAACCGAAATTCCCGAAGGTCTACTCATTCAAAGAAGATGAAGTCCCCGGTATTTTCAAATACCTCATGGAAAACAACAAGATTAAGTTGCCTTCGATCCAAGATTAGGAAGACGCCAAAAGGGTTAATGATCCGAAATACTGCGCATTCCACAGAGTGGTGCACCACCCCACCAAGTCGTGTTACGCCCTAAAAGACAAGATCCAAGCTTTGATTGATGTTGGGGTCATCACTATGAAGCAACCTAAGGAAAAGAATGTGGGTGCAAATGCAGTTTCAATCAGCTTTGGGCAACCTAAGGAAAAGAATGTGGGTGCAAATGCAGTTTCAATCAGCTTTGGGTCTGTTCCTTTGAATTGATTTGAGCCTGAGCCCGTGATAAATGTGGCAATGAAGACCGTCAACGACGATCCTTACAAGCAACGCCAGAAAGGACTTGTACCACACACAACCCCAAATGGCGAGATTCTTTGGGTTCACCCCGATCTGATTAGAGATGAACAGTGGACCGGATCCTCTTCTAAGAAGTCAAAGAGAAAAGGAAAGTCCTGTTGCGGAGCCTCGGCCATCCCAGAGGAAGACGACGAAGCAATCCCTACTTTCTTATTTTTTGATAATGAACATGCAACTCTAGTAACCACCGAAGAAACAGTCCTCACCACCAGAAATGGGAACGAGTATCGTTTCAAATATCCAAGTGTTTCTGATCGGCTGGCTGGGGTGGAGATTACAACTACCCCCGCACCTACTGAGAAGACCCAACAGGAGCCCCTGCACCAAGATGTTCAAAACCCGAGGCAGTCTCGATTCAATCAGTAGGTTGGAAGAGATAAGCCGGGAAATTCAAATACTTCATACCACTTCGATGTTATGACCCAATTGGCTAACATCCCAGTGAAAGTAACTCTACACGAGTTATCACGTCTTTCTAAAAACACTAGAGATGCGTTCACCATTACTCCTGACCAGCTCACTCAAATAGTTCAAAAGCCTTAATCAAGCAGAAAGAAGAATTTGAGGGTAAGATGGAATTGGCTATGCGACAAATAAGAGAGTTGCAAGCTGAAAGGTGTAAATTTCCTAAATCTGATCATCAGGCTGGGTCTAGCTGTTGCGCTACACCAATCACGTCTATTCTAAATAGGACAAATAACAATAGTCCGAATCTGAATATGGTCATCAAGACTGATTCACCCCTCGATAACACTGGGGGTGGTACGACCAGATCCTTCAATGACACTGGGGGTGGCCCAATTCCTACTTCTCGACATCACTCGAAGAGAAATGAAAATGAAGACGAAAAGCAGAAAGAAATCGAGTCTGTCACCACCTCGACTAGACGCTATCCCAAAAGAAAGAGAGTTGAGGAAAGTCAATCAGAGTTTATACCCGGGTTCGCTGCTGATCAAACGTCACAACGACAGCCATGGGAGGGATCGCCACAACAGTCGCTTCAGATGCAACGATACTCTTTCAAGGATGATGAGGTTCCATCCATCCTCAAGTACCTCCTAAAAAACAACAAAATCAAGCTCCCACCTATTAAAAGCCAGGAGGAATCCAACGGGAGTTCAGACCCAAAATATTGTGAATACCACAGGAGGATCCATCATTCCACC
The DNA here is from genome assembly GCF_001876935.1 of Asparagus officinalis. Lineage (NCBI taxonomy): Eukaryota > Viridiplantae > Streptophyta > Magnoliopsida > Asparagales > Asparagaceae > Asparagus > Asparagus officinalis. The sequence continues at coordinate 19,413,612 of NC_033798.1, read as the reverse complement.
AAGACTTGTATCACTCTCAAAAACACAATACAAGCCTTAGTTGAAGCCGACGTCTCAATGGCAGAACAAACCGAATGAGAACGATCACGACACTCCGAAAAGTATACGAGTATAAACTGCTTCTTTTAAAGCTCCAACGGGTATATGAGTATAAACTGTTTCCTTTGTATGTATCAGGAAGTTCCCAGAAGAATACCACATGTGGTATTCTTAGGGATAACCCAATCACTGTAAAAGTGATAAATAAGAGATCCACGTTCGAACTCTGAATGTCGGAATGTTTCCTCTTATTATTGTCAAATTCTCTAACTCTCATGAGTTATTTTTGTGAGACGAGATCCAATCCTTTGACAGGTTAATCTTTCCTCACCAAACCATCCGCTGATCAAATTAATCGACGGTGGATTCACCAAAATTTCTATCCGCCAGTCATTGGCAATTCTCAGACTCAACATGTTAGGTCCTAATCACTTAGCATTAAAGTCCTCCTTTGAGTGATAGTACGAGTTGGCATTTTCATTGCTACCTGTATTCCATTCTCTTTGCTTTCAGGTCAAACCTATAAAAGTTAGGGCCTAAGCCAAATTCCTCTCTCGATTCCTTCCATGAACGAGAGATCCACTTTCAATTCGAATAATCAAACCTATAAAAAGTTAGGATTGTTCCCAATCTCACTTAGTCAAGCCTACAAATAGTTAGGACTAAGACCGAGTCATTCCTTTTCGATAAACGAAAGTCTGCCTTTGTTCCTTTTTCCACCAAACCTATAAAAGTTAGGGTAGAAATTAGGCTTTCTCCTCAATAAATGAGGGATTCTTTTTGGATCAAATGGCCAATCCTATAAAAGTTAGGGTCGTTTGAATCTTTCCGATTCTCGGAGTGGAGATCCCACTCTTAGTTTCATCTCTTCGGATTCTGGGGGTGGAGATCCCACCTTGAGTTTCCTTTCCAAACTGTAGATAGAATATAAAATTCTTCCTCTTCAGTACTGGGAGATAGAATATAAAATTCTTCCTCTTCCATTTTCCAGTCCGTCTTTACTCTGAGAAAAGACACAATTCCCAACTTCCAATCCGTGCACTTCATGCACGGGGAATTTTATCCCAACTCCTAAATAGAGATAAGCCTACGCCTAACACGCGTTGCCGGTTTAGTCTTTTGCCGATTGAAAAAGACACCAGAGTCTAAGTCTGGGGAATTTTATCCTGAATCCTAAGTAAGGATAAGTCAACGCCTAATACGCGTTGCCGGGAGCCATATTCCCGTAAAAAGTAGTGAAGTCTATGTATTCAAAATCATAGCATCAAGTCTAAGAGAAGTAATTCTCTTAGCACAACGTTACATGTGAAACGGGTTTTAATAATTCACATGCTAGCCCGATTCAAACGGTAATCGGTAAAGGCACGTTAAACCCGTTGATGGCTGAGGATTTGCCAAAAATCCTAAAGTCTATGTCTAACACACATCGCTGGTTTAGTCTTTCACCGATTGAAGAAGACACCAGAGTATAATTCTGGGGAATTTTATCTTGAAGCCTAAGTAGGGATGAGTCAACGCCTAATACGCGTTGTCGGGTACCATATTCCCGTAAAAAAAAATAGCAAAGTCTATGTATTCAAAATCATAGCATCAAGTCTAAGAGAAGCAATTCTTTTAGTACAACGTTACATGTGAGACGGGTTTTAATAATTCACATGCTAGCCCGATTCAAACGGTAATCGGTAAAGGCACATCAAATCCGTTGATGGCTGAGGATTTGCCAAAAATTCTATAAACGTTGTGTCCATTAAGTCACAATCAACAAAGAGACATAATGATAAAAAGAGGAGTGCGCTAAGGAAAAGACTTTGTTTCATTAATAAAATCAGGCCAAGTGGAGATACAAGAAGACGTCTCAAATCAGATTTAACAAACTGAAGGAAGCAATTTTAGCCTTAAACAAGAAGACGTCTCAAATCAGATTTAACAAACTGAAGGAAGCAATTTTAGCCTTAACAGCGGCAAGCTTCTCTGCGTGTTCCGCTCGAACCTTCTCCTCCTCTTCCTTCTGAAGCTTGGCATTAGCGAGAACGGCGGCAGCGTCGGCAGCTACGTCTTCTCAGTACAACGCGTGAAGAGCCTCCAGTTCTCCTCTATAAACACTTTGAACTCTGGTGCTCTCGAGCTCAAAGGCCTTTAGAGTCCTCTCCTCTTGGACGGTCCTAATCCCCGTACTATCAGCAATGTTGTTATAAGCATCTATCTTAGTTCGCAGATGACACGGTCCTAATCCCCGTACTATCAGCAATGTTGTTATAAGCATCTATCTTAGTTCGCAGATGACGTTGCTGTTCGTACAAGTTCGCAATGATGATTTCTTGCCCTGATATGCGTCTCGCTCGGGCCTTACGCTCGTGCATCCTCTGAATCCGAGCATCGATCATGAGCGGCGTGGCCTCATCATGTGGGTCGGAGTATACTAGCTCTTCCAAGCGATACATGAGTTCCTCTAAACAAGTCAACTTTAAATTACATCGTCTAGCTAGCCGGATACCGCCTACATGCCGAATATTCTTAAGACTATCTGCTATGAAAGGGAGCAAATCATAAAATCTTCCCCGCCCAAAACTAATGGCGGTGGCCGTTTGTTGCATGGCTTTCTCTAATTTTTGGAGGATACCCTGCACGGATTCAAAGACCGAGAGGGCAGATTCTTGGCCAGGCATAATTGTAGCAATGAGATCCTCTCCCCCCTCATCGTCGGATATTATGATGATTTCGGGTCTCACCATCCTCCGATCACAGGAGTTCAACTGAATTGGCCAAGCAAAACAAGTCCGAAACCTCGACCCCCGCGAAGGAGGGTGTCGGCCCTTCCCGAATGACCCGCGAAGGGGCCAAACGAGGGTGTAACAGAATCGCGAATTTCCCGAAACCTCGACCCCCACGAAGGAGGGTGTCGGTCCTTCCCGAATGACCCACGAAGGGGCCAAACGAGGGTATACTGGAACCATGAATATCCTGAAACATCGATCCCCGCGAAGGAGGATGTCGGTTCTTCCTGAGTGACCCGCGAAGGGATCAATCAGGGATACAGAAAATATAGATTCTTACCCCCGAAAGAGGATGTCGCTGGAGAGGAGGCCGTGGGAACCTCTCCCTCGCTATGCTGCGAAAGGGAACGACTCCTATGAAGTCGATGTCGACGCGGAGACATTGAGAATCTGCAATGAAAATCAGCAGGTCAAGTATAATCATAAATCTGAATACCCGAAATTTAAAAGAAAAATTAAGAACTTTAACTAAAATCCTATGAATAAATAGGAATTTATAGTTGAGGTCTAATTAAACCTACAAATTTCGTGCATGCAAAACAATGATCATCATATTGCGGTGTAAGCCCTCATGATAAATTTTGGTGAAATACCCAAAATACCCCTCGTGTTCAAGGCTAAATTCTAGTCAAGGACACGCTCGAATTGGATCATGATCATCATATTTGTTCATCTAACACCCCCAATATCCCACAATTTTGGTTAATTTTACAAATAAACCCTTTTGTAAGATTTAGCCAATTTTGCAAATAGACCCCTCCACAAATTTTGGTTTAGTTTTCGCATACCTTTCTCAAAACTTTGGTCATGAGTTTGTGGTCTAAACTTTTGGAGTTTCAGCCCTAAAATTTTAGCCCTTTTTGCAAATAAACCCCTCTACATTTTTTGGGTTGATTTTTACAAATAAACCCCTCAAACGATATTGATTATTTACATGCAAACACCTCTCAAATTTCGGCCAAACAGACATGAAATTTTAGTCCTAAATTTCAGTTCACTTTTGCACAAAAGCCCTCAAATTTCAGTCCACTTTTGCACAAAAGCCCCTTAATTTCGGCCATATTACATTTTTTGCATAAGACCCCCCCAAAACTTTGTGCATACACAACCCATCATCAAAGATCCTATCTTCTAACTCATGAGAACAAAAAGCTATGATCTTGGTATGTAAATTCATGGCATACCCTCATTACAAGTATAAAATTTCAATCTTTATCAAAAATGAGAGAGTTTTTGAGGAGAAGCTTACCCAAATCAAGAGGCTTGAAAACCCAACTCCAAGAATCAAGACTTGAGCTTGAAAATGAAGAAAGAAACCCTAGATTGAGAGGAAGATTTTTGGCCAAGAGAGGGGCATAAAAATCCGAATTTTAGGGTTTTAAAGGGGGAAAGTTTCAATGGGTTTGGAGTTCTCAAAGAGGGAAACCATGGTGTTTGGATAAGAGGAGGAAGAAGATAGGGTTTTTGAGAGGGAATAGGACTCTTTTTGAAAATTTGGAAAGAGGGGGAAAACAAAAGAGGAAACAAACAAAACAAAAAAAAAGGAAAAGAGAGAAAAAAGGGGGCGAGGTCTCGGTTCTTGAACCGAGACACCCTAGGGTGTCTCGGTTTTGGCCGAGACACCCAAGGGTGTCTCGGCCAAGGTTGAGACACCCTCGGGTGTCTCAACCCGGTTCGAACCCCCGGATCCCCTTTTCAAGCCCGTATTCGCCTGTTTTCGTCGGTTGGTGGATGTTTCGACAAAATCAACACTAATCAACGTACAACGCTCAAAACCCTAGGGTCAACGCCGGTCAACGCGTAACCCTAGGTCAACGCCGGTCAACGCGTTGCGATCAAAAGTCAACGTGTGATGGTTCAAAACCCTAAGATCAACGCCGGTGAACGCGTAACCCTAGGTCAATGTTAGTCGATGCGTTGCAATCAAAAGTCAACGTTCGATGTTCAAAACCCTAGAGTCAACGCCGGTCAACGCATAACCCTAGGTCAACGTTAGTCAATGCGTTGTGATCAAAAGTCAACGTTCGATGTTCAAAACCCTAGAATCAACACCGGTCAACGCGTAACCCTAGGTCAACGCCGGTCAACGCGTTACGATCAAAAGTCAATGTATGACGGTTCAAAACCCTAAGGTCAACGCCGGTCAATGCGTAACCCTAGGTCAACGCCAGTCGACGCATTGCAATCAAAAGTCAACGTACGACGGTTCAAAACCCTAAGGTCAACGCCGGTCAACGCGTAACCCTAGGTCAACGTTAGTCAATACGTTGCGATCAAAAGTCAACGTATGACAGTTCAAAACCCTAAGGTCAACGCCAGTCAACGCGTAACCCTAGGTCAACGCCAGTCAACGTGTTGCGATCAAAAGTCAACGTATGACGGTTCAAAACCCTAAGGTCAACGCCGGTCAATGCGTAACCCTAGGTCAACGTCAGTCAACGCGTTGCGATCAAAAAGTCAACGTACGATGTTCGAAACCATAGGGTCAACGCCGGTCAACGCGTAACCCTAGGTCAACGTCAGTCAACGCGTTGCGACCAAAAGTCAACTAGGGTCAACGCCGGTCAACGCGTAACCCTAGGTCAACGTCAGTCAACGCGTTGCGACCAAAAGTCAACATACGATGTTCGAAACCCTAGGATTAACGCCGGTCAACGCGTAACCCTAGGTCAACGCCAGTCAACGCGTTGCAATCAAAAAGTTATCGTACAACGTTCGAAACCCTAGGGCCAACGCCGGTCAACGCGTAACCCTAGGTCAACGCCAGTCAACGCGTTACGATCAAAAAATCAACTCAATGACACGAGCCAAACTCAACTCATCAGTTGTAGATTTGAGACTTCGACGACGGCCAGACGATAAACGCAGCGCCGGAAGGATTTCAGCTATTCATTAAAGCATCGAGTAGACTGAAAATCGAAGGAGTCAAAAATCGAAGCTAACTACAGGTCCTTTACGCCGACTGAAGGTTGGACCAATCACATCCAAAGTATTCCAGCCTCTTCTACAAAAAAAACGAGTCTGGAATGCTTTGGAGGGGGTATCTGTAGGCATCGAAAATTGCCTATAGGTCTCCACGAACAGCTCAGTGTTAAGAAATAACGATGAACATCACCATCTGGTTCACAGAAGCTTGATTGATGTCGGTGAATACTTGAAGTAAACCGACGAACTACGTGAAACAACGGAACTTCGGAATGATGAAGATATGAACCGATCGGGAACCTCGTATCGTTCACAAACGGTGAAATACCCTTCGTGTCTCATTTATTCCGCTGATGATTTAATCATTGGGACTTGTAGAACTCCTCGTCGGCTTTCCAACACACTTTAAATCGCTCAAATCCGAGTTCGGATGAAGAAGTTACGGTGGAAACGGACGAACAGGCATAATGGAGTGTCTCAGGCTGAACTGGGGCACACGAGGTGTCTCGGCACGAGCGAGACACCCTAAGGTGTCTCGGCCAAGGCCGAGACACCCTAGGGTGTCTCGGCCCAGTTTGAGACACCCATGGGTGTCTCCAATGCAGAAATGGCCTCTTGGGCGGTTTTAACCGCCCGGACGTCCGTAAAGCCTATAAATAGAGCCCCCGGGTCCTCATTTTTTGGGATATGGAGTTTTGGAGAATTGACGAAGCCCTGCCGGACTGAAGAGTGATCGAGTTCTTCAACGCTAGAAATCGAGAGTCGTCAGATCTGCATCACCCGCATCCGATCCTTAGTATTATCCCGTTGTGATAATTCTAAGAAGAGCAATTATCTCGCTGTTGTCGAGATAAGCGCTTCTGCTTCTAGATTCCTTCGCGGATCGACGAAGTTCTGGACCTGATCTGATTGCCAGGTAGTCCACGGATATCAACGTCCCCGTCACCGGCTAAAGACCCACGCAAGCAAGAAACGACGAACGGATCTTGCGTTATTTTCGAAAAGTTGTAATCTTTCATTTTCTTATTCTTTTTATTGAATATCTTGAATTCTTTGTAAGCGATCCAGATTATAATGAATTCGACAATGAATGCAACTTTCTCCGAAAACACCTCCAAAAGTTCCCCATGTGATGCTCATATATTAATCTGAAACTTTTATCCTTAGTTTTTGCTATTTTCACTGTTAAACCTATCTTAATTGTATTTTAAACCTACTCCGGTTCTATTAAAATAGAATTACGATAGATTTAACATTAATTTTAAAAAACTAAAGATTTAAAATATTCTAAAATTAGAAGGTAAATATCACATGAAGAGTTTTCAATGAATATTCTCATGTTTTTATAATAAAATATATTGAAGTGCAAATTTTGAAACTTCAAAAGCATACAAGTGCTTTTAAAAAAGAAGTCAGGACATGCATGTACAAAGTAGATGAAAGTAGAAGGTATTAAAATGCTATTAAGTCCATATTAAATAATGGAATTGTCCAGAACTAAAGTCCAAATAAGAGGATAACCTATGTCAGATGATGTGAACCGTTGGACAGTAGTAATACGGATTCCATAAACTTAGGTTTGATTTTGAGCTGGATTATTTATTAAAAAAAGAAAAAAAAACGGCAAGACGAATCCTCAGACATGAGGTAAAATACTCTCCCTTACCTGCAAATCGCAAGCGTACTCACCGCCTCCCATCTCAAAATATAAAAACCCATCATCCAAGTCAAGCGGTAACCTTCACGTATCACGATGGGTGGGATGAACTCGCAGTTGGGGTCTGTAATCGCTGCCTTTTGACGCATCTTTTGCTCTTCTTGGGCTGGTTGTAAATGGAGCGCGGCACGGCGCAGCGGTTCGTGGGCGGGCCGGTCGGGGCCGACGGCTGCGCCGGGCCCCCTCCCCCCGTCGATGGGGTGGCCGCTGATGGGGGAGATGTTCGATTTCTTGTGGTGCTTCAAGTTCAAGAGGAGGCCTGATGATTTCATTGCCAAAAGAAAGTTGAGGTATAAAAGATTGTCTTTTGACTTAATTTTCATTTTGAGTAAATTAGTAAAGTTTTAGAAATAGTTGGTTACTGGCTGAGTTATAATGTTTAGGTTGTGATGAATGTCCATTTTTTAATTTCTTTTATTTGAATATATATACTTGAATGTTGGTCTGAAAACGGTGGAATTTCAAAAAAGTTAAGGTTTAAGTGATGCTGATATTTGGATGGATTTGTAAAGTTTTAGGAGTAGTAGTTTTTGATTAAGAGGAAATGTTTAGGTTATGATGAATTTTTTTTCCCGCTTCAACTATACTTGAATGTTGGTCAGAGAATGAGGAAATTCTTTAAAAAAAAATCACTTTTGTCAAGAAAATAATGCTGAAAGGCACAAAAAATTTACTTAATTTAGTCATGTTTGTTGTCTTAATTCATGTGAGATGAATAAATAAAGTTTTAGAGATGGTAATTCATGAGAATTTGATTGAGATTTGATGATTAGGTTATGATGGACATTAGCTTTTAATGTAGATCCGAAATGGAGGCAATTCGAGAAATTTACTTGTGTAAATAAAAAGTTACACGAGTCATTTTTTATTCTAGTACAAATTAGTAAGTAAGTAACATCGAGAATTCAAATATGGAGCCTATTGGACATGATACTTCTATTTTATGTCGTGTAAGCTTTTGGAATTAGGAGTGTGATAGTATGTTATTTAGTCATATCCATGTCTTGATATCTGTCAGTATGAAGCTTGTATGATGAAATTACAGAGCTTATATTCATAAGTTATAATAGAACATTTATGATGAACATTGATTTTTTATTTGAGTATACACTAAAATGTCATTCCAGAAATGATTATAAAGTCACACTTGCAACTGGGACACTGTATTGAAGCCCACTAACGCTGTTTTTTGTGAGAATCATTAAGTGGCTATGTGATAACTAGTACTAGTAGAGGAGCTTTGCTTGTTTTCGTCTTCAGTTTGTAACATAGTGGGACTGTATCAGAACAATTTGGACACGGTGATTCAAGAGACGATCAAGTCTATATTGCAGAGTTGAGGCAGTTGGAATAGTATTTTTCCATGTTAATTGTTTTCTATAGCATGGCATTTTGCATCTACAACTTGTCTTTGGAGAACATAGAAATCACTTGGTGCCTTCATCTTGTATAAAATTCAGATAAATTTCTGCTGTAGTTTTTTTTATTTTTCTTTCGAATTATTGATCAGCTAATACTTAGTATTGATCCTAACCTTTCCCCTTTCTGCTATTTCTTATATAGGTATGGGGACACTGGTATCTATAGAACCCACTTATTTGGGTACCCGGCAATAGTCTCATGCTCCCCTGAGTCGAACAAGCAAATTCTAGGAAGCAAGACAGAGGATGGGAGTTTTGGTCCTGGTTGGCCTTCCACTGAGCTAATGGGAAATTCATCCATTGTTGCTATTGATGGATTATGGCACAAGAAGATAAGAAGGCATCTAATTGAAGCTTTCAACAGCCCAAGAGCCCTTGATTCCCATTTAACTTCTGCACAACCCATTTTTATTCAAGCTTTAGAAGATTGGGCCTCCAAGAGAAAGATAGTTGCCTATGATGAGACCAAAGCTGTATGTATATGTCAATGATACATTCATTCACTTCTCACTAGGTTCTATTTTGTATGCTTTACTTCAGGCGTCTCTTTCTTACAAATCATGACCAACTCTACTGTCCTTTTATGACAATGATTCCACATGCTTAAATATCCCTGTCCCTAAAATTTAAATTTCACTTTATTTTCCACAGAAGCCCTCTGTATGTTTGCTTTTTCTTTCTGAAAGATAATGCCCGACTATTTCATTAACGAGAATATAGTGAAGCTACGATTATAAAAGTTGTCAAAGGATTCTGACACTATGCCAAAACTCCAAAGTTGTGGGGAGGGTTGAGGATTATAATTTACACTATAACATATAAGCCTGCAAGTTGAGCATTGTTTTAATTGGCCGAAACCTGAACTCATATAGCAGTATCAATTTTTTAAAATCCACTTTAGATTTGTGAGTAGTGGTAATTTAATTTGGACTGCTCTGATACAATGTCGAAGGACCCTGTCACAGGTACGAAACTCTGAAGTTTTGTTGAGGGTTAAAATTCTATGCTCCAACAGTAGTAATCAGAAGAGGCTAACCCATCCTCAACCTAATATTATTATAAGAGAAAAAATGATGGAGAAGAACCAGAAACTACGTACACCTGATCCCAGAAAGTGTCATAATATCAACAGAAAAAACACGGTATCTCCTTGAAATAAAATGGGAGACTTTCACAACTTGAGTAGTCACATGGAGAAGTCCACTAGGATTTGAAAGACCTGAGTCATATGCTGATGATCCGTCTTTCTGAGCGGGCCATAAGAAACTTTTCTACTTATCTTTCCTCTACAAAATATTTTTGGCCCATAATGTTTCTCTACAACGTGTAGAACACTCATTTAACAAAAATATGGTGTCCATATCCAACACTTCAAATGGATAAGATACTATTTAGTATTTACCTTGAGAATATGTACACAATGAAGTATGGAATGTTCAATTAGAAGAAAGCTATTACTTCAGAAGATTATTTCACTGTATTATGTTCCTTCAGATATGACTAACAGCAAATACATAAATTTATGAATCAGAGATACATATATCCAAAAGAATATGCACTGTATACCTGTTGGCTTGTCCTGGATTTTTGACATTCTCTGCTAACATGTTTTTTATACATATTGGAGTATGATGCTCTTGTCATTGTCTACAACTATAGGTTTACCAATCTGAATTGAAAGTTGACTGTTATCATATCTAATATCAATAGCTGAGGAAGCTTTCTGTGAGAGAATGCTTTACTAAATGCACCTTTGTAAATGAATATTTCTCTTTCAGATGACATTTCGCAACATATGTGAAGTTCTTGTCAGCTTCAAGTCAAAAGAACTTCTAGATACTATGGAATCTATGTATAGGGGACTCATGGGTGGACTCCGATCAATGAGAATCAAGATTCCTGGAACAGCATACCATCATGCTTTAAAGGTAGCAGAAAAAAAATTCTTTATTTATTGAAGCCCAAATTTTATTATCTCTTTGAATTTGGGATTTCTTTGTGTTGCAAATAAAAATGTGGACTAAAATGAAACTATAGAGGAAGATATTATTTTCTTTTCTTATTTTTTTTCTCCTGCGGTGTGCAATTCTCAGTGCAGGAAGAAACTGTCCAACATCTTATTGAAAGAGGTCAGGGATAGGAAAGAGCATGGAATCCAAAAACATGATTTCTTGCAAATCCTTATAGATTCAGTTGATGAGAATGGGAATAAATTGAACGAAGTGGAGGTTATGGAGAACATCGTTTCATTAATTTTGGGCGGTTATGAATCTACATCCAATGTAATGACATGGGGTTTATTCTATTTGGCTAAGTACCCAGAGATACTTGAGAAGCTGAAGGTGAAGAATGCTTTCTTAGCTTTTTTTCTTCTTCTCTAAACAGGGGATTGTTTGCAGATTTGATTGGGTTCTTTCATTCTAATACAGGAAGAAACAAGACAGATACAGAAGCAGAAGTCTAAGGATGAGATTCTTACAGCTCAAGATATCAAAAGTATGAAATATGCGTCAATGGTGGCCGAGGAACTAATTCGCCTAGCAAACGTTTCACCTTTTATATTCAGAACAGTTGCAAGAGATGATGTAGTTATCAATGGTAAGTATGAAAATTTTCTTTTTAGGAAGAAAATTATTGCGGATAGTAACTTAGATCATACCACCTCTGTTTGTAACTTGTTTTTATCTTCGTAACACAACAGGTTACAAGCTTCCTAGGAACTGGAGGGTTCTGGTATGGATCCGTTCCATGCACCTTGATCCTAGATACTTCTCTGATCCGTTAACTTTCAATCCAGACAGATGGGATGTATGTATTTCTTTACCCTCTACTATACAACTCGATCTCTTAAGAAGGCCATGTACAAATTTACCAGTTAGGCTTCCCTTCGTAAAAGTAAACAAAAAATAACTATAAATGATGAAATGCAGAATTTCAGACCAAAAGCTGGAACTTACTCGGTGTTTGGGGCAGGACTGAGATATTGTCCAGGCAACAACTTTGCAAGGGTCCAAGTGATGATGTTCCTATATCATGCATGCCTCAAGTATCGGTAAGTTATGTCCCAACACGAATGCAGTCTGTTGAAAGTATAGAAATGAAAATGCTGGTTTTTGAATTGTGAGAAAGGTGCAGTCTGATCTACGATGCCAAATGTTCATGCTCCGTCACTAGTTATAGAGCTTGGAAGAGCATTGTAGTCTTAAATATAAAGCTCTAAACATACGTTCTATGATGTTATCAATGTAATAACGAAACTAGTACAAAGCGGGACAAGGAATCACAAAAAGAAGTTAACATACCTTGATATCAAACCAGCATGTAGTATAAAAAACATAAATTATGGTAATGTAAGTTACTTAGGGGTTGCGTGGCTGAGAATAAGAGGTTTGGATATCTGAGAAAATCAACTTTCATTAGAACCCCAAACTTTTTTTCCAAATTTTTTGTTTTTGTTTATTTGCATGGAAAGTTCGATGAAAAAGTTAAATGTGGGTTCCATTTTTCACATCATCTCCCTAATCCTCGTGAGGGGAGGATTTGTAATCAAGTATTTCAGTAATGTGGCAGCAATCCTGTAACTCTTCCTAATAAACTTTCCCTCAAAACAAACAAGAAATTTTGATACAGGAATTTGGTTCTGACAGAAGTATAATTCCTGGGATTTATTTTTCCATGAAATCCTAATGATTCCATGGAGACAAACATGTTGGATCTACACCAAAACTTGAGATCTAAAACCATATAGCCATGATTAATTCAAAGAGATTAACAAAAAATCTAAAGAGCGGAAGCTTATACTTGAATCCATTACTTGATCTTGAGATGAGTTTTGATCTTCTAACCTTAGGGTTCTCTCTAGCCGAATTTCTCTCTTAGATGGGGGTGAAGAGAATTAGAGAATGTAACCCTAGGTTAGGGACCATAACCCCTTATTTATAGATGTTGTACTTTTGTAATTTAGCCCCTCAATAAATTACAATTACAACCTGGTATCTGCACATATGACCCCATGATCATTTAAATACCAAATTAACCCAACTTAATTGATCACTTTAGTGGGTTATCCTGAAAGATAGCAATACACATTGATTAATCATATGTGCCCACAAATAGATTTATTAGATTAAATCCAACAATCTCCCACTTGGGCACCATATGATTCCTTAAATTGTGTATAACCTTATGAGCTCAAAAATTGCTATCACTGAAAAGGTATTTCCGAACAATCTCGTCCATTGACTATATCAATATAGGATCAAAGCGGCCTTCGTCACATTTATCGTGACTCGACCCATCAATGGTCACATATACCAATACAATCAAACGACATAGATCAATCATGGATGTGCAGCATGAAAATTACATGCAATGTGATCAGTACATGTCTATTTTCAACTGGTCCTCCTTAGTGAGGTCAAAACCAAACATAATGTAACAGAGTGTCTTAACTGAAAACTTTATTCTGATCAGACAATACAAACAAACATAAAGCACCACAAATACAAACTCCCACTAAAACATAATATCCTCAAATAATACCACACCCATATGAGCAGTATGCTCATGAAAGACCTTAGGTGGCAATCCCTTAGTAAGAGGATCAGCTAACATGGAGTTTGTCCCAATGTGCTCTATGGATATCTGTCCACTCTGTACCCTTTCTTTCACAACCAGGAACTTAATGTCAATATGTTTTGACTTAGTTGAGCTCCTGTTGTTATTGGAATACATTACTGCAGATTTATTGTCACAATATAACCTTAGTGGTCTTTCAATATTTTCCAAAATGTGCAGTCCAGTGACAAAATTTCGTAACCATATTCCCTGATTGGATGCCTCATAGCAAGGTACAAATTCTGCTGTCATAGTGGAGGAAGCTACTAGTGTTTGTTTGACATTTTTTCATGATATAGCTCCTCCTGCTAACATATAAATGTAGCCTGATGTAGACTTCCTGCTATCTTGGCATCCAGCAAAATCAGAGTCCGAATACCCAATGACCTCTAATTTCTCTGATTTTCTGTATGTGAGCATGTAATCTTTTGTTTTCTGAAGATACCTCATAACCCTTTTGACTGCTATCCAATGATCCATACCAGGATTGCTTAAGTATCTGCCTAACATCCCAACAATGTACGCAATATCCGGACGCGTACATACCTGAGCATACATTAGACTTCCTACAGCCGAAGCATAAGGAATCTTCTGCATTTCCTGAATTTCAAGGTTACCTTTAGGGCACTGATTGAGACTAAACTTGTCTCCTTTAGCAACAGGGGTGTCACCTGGTCTGCAATCTTGCATGCCAAACCTTTTAAGTACCTTATCGATATAGCTCTTTTGTGATAATCCAAGAATACCCCGAGAGCGATCTCGATGTATCTGGATCCCTAATATAAAAGAGGCGTCCCCAAGATCTTTCATCTCAAAATTCTTTGATAGAAATCTCTTGGTTTCGTGCAACATGCCTATATCATTAGTGGCAAGCAAGATGTCATCCACATACAGAACCAGAAAAATATACTTACTCCCACTGAACTTGTGATATACACAGTCATCAACAATGTTCATCTCAAAACCGAACGAGATAACTATTTGTTGAAACTTATGATACCATTGACGAGGAGCTTGCTTGAGTCCATAGATGGATTTCCTTAATTTGCAAACCATATTCTTTGGGTCTCCTGACACAAAGTTTTCTGGTTGCACCATATAAATCATCTCATCAATGTCTCCATTGAGAAATGCAGTCTTAACATCCATCTGATGTAACTCAAGATCATAATGAGCAACAAGTGCCATGATTATTCTGAAAGAGTCTTTCGATGAAACCGGAGAGAAAGTCTCTGTATAATCAATGCCTTCCTTTTGAGTATAGCCTTTAGCCACAAGACGCGCCTTATACCTCTCCACATTACCGTTTGCATCCCGCTTGGTTTTAAAAATCCATTTACAACCAATTGGTTTTGCACCTTCTGGCAATGGGACAAGTTCCCAAACCTTATTGTCTTGCATAGACTTATACTCTTCATTCATGGCATCAATCCACTGTTGAGAGTTAGAACTTTTCATGGCCTGAGAGAAGTTGATTGGATCATCTTCTAACATTCCACTACTTTCCTCATGTTCTTGGAGAAATACAATATAATCATCCGGAATAGCATTTCTCCTTTCTCTCGTGGATCTCCTTAATGGCACTGGTTCTTGAGGTTGTTGAGTTTGTTCTTCTGGAACAGGGAGTTGTTCAACATTATCATCTTGAGGTTCCGGATTTACTTCTTGAGCAACAACAGGTATAGGAACCTGAATATTGTCAAAAGTAACTGTATGGATTGGATCTGAAGCCAATTCCTCCTCAAAACTAATGTCTCTAACCTTATTTCTTCCCCCAAACTCAACATCCTCAAAGAATGTTGCTGTTCCCGTCTCAAAAATATTCCTTATAGTGGGATCATAAAACTTATAACCCCTAGAGCGTTTAGAGTATCCAATAAAGTAGCTGCTAACTGTTTTGGAGTCTAATTTCTTTTCATTCGGCCTATAAGGCCTTGCCTCAGCTGGACATCCCCAAATATGTAAATGCTTTAAACTGGGCTTTCGACCAGTCCAAAGCTCATAAGGTGTTTTAGCAACTGCTTTACTTGGTACTCTATTCAGAATGTAAGCTGCTGTCTTAAGTGCTTCTCCCCAGAGTGACTCTGGTAAAGAAGAATGAGCAATCATACTTCTTACCATATCCTTAAGAGTCCTGTTTCGTCTTTCAGCTACACCATTCATGCTAGGTGAACCCGGCATAGTGTACTGTGGGACGATACCGCATTCCTCTAGGTATCTAGCAAATGGTCCTGGACGTTGTTCACCTGAACCATCATATCTACCGTAGTACTAACCACCACGATCAGATCTGACGGTTTTAATTCTTCTGTTGAGTTGATTCTCAACTTCAGCTTTATAGGCTTTGAACATGTCCAGAGACTCAGATTTTTCATGAATAAGATATAGGTGCCCATAACGTGAGTAATCGTCTATGAATGATATAAAATATTGTTGACCATTCCAGGATTCCGTAGGGAATGGCCCACAAATATCCGTATGTATCAATTCTAAGACATCCGAAGATCTGTTGGCACCTAATCTTTTCACTTTGGTCTGTTTTCCCTTGATACATTCAACACATACGTCGAAGTCCGAAAAATCAAGGGAATCCAAAATGCCATCAGACACAAGACGCTCAACTCTACCTTTTGAGATATGACCTAAGCGCTTATGCCATAATGTCGCCGAATTTTCCTTATTTAATTTACGCTTAGTACCACGTGATTCCACATGCAAGGATTCATTGTAAGAAGCAATTGTATCAAGCAAATATAGGTTGTCATAAATACTCAAGTAACCGGTTCCCACAACATTTGAATTAAAAGATAAACTGAATTGACTGTTTCCAAATGAACAAGAATAACCTGATTTGTCCAATACAGAAACAGAAACCAAATTCCGTCTAAAAGACGGTACTACAAAAGTATCTTTTAAATCCAAATAATAACCAGTTCCTAACAACAACCTAAAGTGCCCAATTGCTTCCACATCTACCGATTGTCCGTCGCCCACAAAGATGTGTCTTTCAACATCACTTGGCTTTCGGTAGCTCAGGCAACCCTGCATAGAAACACTTATGTGAGTAGTAGCACCAGAGTCTAACCACCAAGTGTTTCTAGGTACTGAAGCTAAATTAACCTCAGAACAGACCAAAGCAAGGAACGTACCCTTATTATCACGCCAGGCGTGATATTTTGTACAGTCCTTCTTTACATGTCCAGGCTTCTTACAGAAGAAACAACCCTGATTATCCTTATGTTGTTTCTTCTCAACTGGACCCTTAGCAGCTTCCTTATCATTCTTCCTTTTCTTGCCCTTATCCTTAGAGGCATAGGCCAAATGAGCACTTTCTGTCTTATCTTGCTTCAACCTGTCTTCTTCTTGCACACAGTATGAAATGAGCTCATTTAGAGTCCATTTCTCCTTTTGACAGTTATAACTGACCTTAAATTGGTTAAACTGTGCAGGAAGAGACAACAAAACCAGATGCACTAATAACTCGTCACAAAGATCGAGTTTAAGTGCCTTAAGCTTTGAAGCAATATGAGACATTTCCATAATGTACTCCCTGATATTTCCTTTGCCCTTATACTTCATTGAAATCAAGCGAGCTAAAAGCGTGCTTGTTTCTACCTTATCGTTTTTCGCAAAACGCTTCTCAATTTCGGCAAGGAAATCTTTAGCCTTAGTAATCCCTTC
Organism: Asparagus officinalis; assembly: GCF_001876935.1. NCBI lineage: Eukaryota > Viridiplantae > Streptophyta > Magnoliopsida > Asparagales > Asparagaceae > Asparagus > Asparagus officinalis. The sequence continues at coordinate 19,396,438 of NC_033798.1, read as the reverse complement.
GGATTCTATGCCCCTGAAGGCTTCCGGAACGCCGCGCTTAATGATCATAAGACTCATGCGATTTGAACGCTCCCACTTCTCATGCTCCTTCTTTGCATCAGGAGTGCTATCCGCATTGAGAGGTTGGGGTTGTTCAGTTCTTAATGCATAGTCAAGATCCATGCAGCCAAGAACAATTAATATGTTCTCTTTCCAAACCTTGAAGTTTGTCCCATTTAGCATGGGAATTGAGTTGATGTTAGCAGAAATTGTTGCAGCAGATGCATTAGCTGAAATAAAACAAAAATGCTCACATCAATAACCATAATCAATAAAATTCAAATAATGACAATCCCCATCCAAGATACCGGCACAACATTAATATCAAGTCTTTGGACAGTAATATTAACTTGTAAGTGATACCTTGTTGCAATGATCAAACATTGACAATAACTCATGTCAAATAATGAAACTATCTTTGGATCGATTCATTATTCACATGTAAACCTTATAATTGTCACACGCTTATCATCGCAGATGTGTATACAGTCTAAATAAATATTAACCTTCCTTTGGGCCGATTAAATATTTACACGAAAGCATACACACAAACATCTCACATTCCTCATGAACAATCTACACAAGAGAGGTTACTTTGGCAACTTCTTGTTTCAATTAATCAATTGGAGTGAGAGACAACCTTAATACCTTAGTGTCATAATATTTGAATTAAATAATTGATTAAAAACCGAATTAGATTTAAATTAAAAAATTTAAATCAACTGAATTTCCAAAAACTTAATTGGGGTCTCACAGCTTAATTAGGGCCCATAACTTAATTGAATAAATTAAGTATACCAAAGTGGACCCATGAAAAGCCGAGACTTAACCATAATGAACACGAAGTTCCCTTAACTTCGAACGCGAGGTTCGACTGTATTGAGTACTAGACTCACTTAAGCACGAACGCGAGGTTCGTCTGAAAATGAACGAACGTGAGGTTCGTTTAATAAAAGAACGCGAGGTTCAACTTGGGAACGAACGCGAGGTTCGTTTAAAAATGAACACGAGGTTCGTCTGAAGTTCGAACGCGAAGTTCGTCTGAAGTACGAACGCGAGGTTCGTCTGAAGTTCGAACGCGAGGCTCGACTGAAGCACGAACGCGAGGTTCGTCTGAAGTACCGTTAAAAAATTAAGCTTGACGCTCACCTGAGTTGAACGCGAGGTTCACCTTAGAACGAACGCGAGGTTCGTTAAAATTGAGCTTGACGCTCACCTGAGTTGAACGCGAGGTTCACTTTAGAACGAACGCGAGGTTCGTTGAGCGCGAAGCTCGGTTAAAATTGAACGAACGCGAGGTTCGTTTGAAGCTTACCGCTTCGCCAAAATTTGAGGTAGAAACCGCCGTCGACAAACCCAAAAATCTTTGATTTTTATTTTCAAAACAGATCCAGAATTGGAAAAATTAAAGAAAAATCCAAAAAATTCTAAAAAGTTACTGTTCATCCGAAAAAATACTTTACTGTTCAACCGAAAAAACCGCCGCCGACAAACCCAAAAATCTTTGATTTTTATTTTCAAAACAGATCCAGAATTGGAAAAATTAAAGAAAAATCCAAAAAATTCTAAAAAGTTACTGTTCATCCGAAAAAATACTTTACTGTTCAACCGAAAATTTTTTTTCGCTACTGTTCACCGACCATTACTGTTCATCCGAGAACAAAAAATTGAATCTTTAACTAGAGATTTAAGATCAAAAAACCCAATAAAACTTAAATCCCTAAGAATTAATCAAGGTGGCTCTGATACCACTTGTTGGATCTACACCAAAACTTGAGATCTAAAACCATATAGCCATGATTAATTCAAAGAGATTAACAAAAAATCTAAAGAGCGGAAGCTTATACCTGAATCCATTACTTGATCTTGAGATGGGTTTTGATCTTCTAACCTTAGGGTTCTCTCTAGCCGAATTTCTCTCTTAGATGGGGGTGAAGAGAATTAGAGAATGTAACCCTAGGTTAGGGACCATAACCCCTTATTTATAGATGTTGTACTTTTGTAATTTAGCTTCTCAATAAATTACAATTACAACCTGGTATCTGCACATATAACCCCATGACTTATTTAAATACCAAATTAACCCAACTTAATTGATCACTTTAGTGGGTTATCCTGAAAGATAGCAATACACATTGATTAATCATATGTGCCCACAAATAGATTTATTAGATTAAATCTAACAAAACAAGCCCTTAGATAATTTGGAAATTGTTTTTGAGACTTCTCAGGAAAACCATTAAGAGAGTTCCACCTAAGGGTATATTTTTTTGTGTGGACATTTATTAGGTTTTATTTGTGTGCAGATGGAAGCTTTTGAATCCAGACGCTGGCACGGCATTCCAACCACATCCAAGACCCAGAGATGGTGCTGAGATGATCTTTGAGAGAGCATCTTGAAGAGTGATGTAACTGTTCTCTCTTCCTCTTATCTGTGTGAAAAATATAACTGAAGAAATATACATTTTTGTATTACAAACTGGATAAAATCAATGTAATGTACCTTAAGAACCATATTGATAAAAGGATATGCAGCACAAATTAAGGCCCGTGATAAGATTATGTTCCTTTGCTCGTATTGCTTCTCTTCATTGCTTTTTTTCTTTTTCCCTTCTGAAAATTTTATAGAGACTAGTTTCTTTCAGAAGCGAATAACAATTTAAAGAAACTTTATTGTATTGCATATCTGTTTGACTCTTTTGAAGGCCAAAGGTAAAAGGAAGAGTGCAGGAAATGCGAGCAGACAACAAAACTATGATATACAACATGGATACTATGATTTGATTCGAAGAGTGATACTTGGTATTAGTCAGGACAGATGACAGGTATCTACAGTTTTTTGTACAAGCATCACGGAAACATTTTCTTAACGATATCCACATTTGATTACATCTATAGCGTACGCAGTTCCATCTGATCCATTAATGGAATTTTGTGTTGTTTATTTCATTTTTCCCCCTACCCATAAATTGTTGAATCACAATTTCCGTTTGGAGATTATAATTTATGTTCCAAGACTTCGAGTTGGTGAATTATTTGTTGTGCGCAGCGAAAATTTTGGTAGACTTTCTGGTGCACAATAAGAGAGAAAGATCCCAATAAGAATTCTCGTCTCACCAAGGAGACAAGAATCTGAAGTGAATATCTCAACAATGTGAGATATTGGCTCTTCCTCTCATCAGTTCTAGGACTGACTTGTCGAGAGATCCTAAAAACTATTACAATAGCCACAAACACAAACAAACCAATTTTACGTGGTTCGGCAAACTGCCTACGTCCACGGGGCAAGGAAGGGGGAGATCTACTATTAGAGAAAGAGAATACAACTAGGGTTTACAATCACTCAATCTAAACCCTCACACAATTTTCTCTCTCAAAAGGAGCCAAAAGAGCCTCTATTTTCTTGTTACATGTAGCCCAAGAAAACCCTGCCTCTGCACAGCCACCGATATTCTTTTGCTTTCTGCCTGCACCCTGTCTTGCATGCTGCCAAAGAAAGCAGCCGACTTTTTTTTCTCCTGTACAAACTGTTGGCCTTCTTGTTTTGATGATGTTTAACAAACAATTTACCACTAATGTTGTTTGTCTAGTATTTGTGTTTTCGTATTTATTGTAGACAAACAACGTTGTTGGAGGATGGATGGAATAGAGCTTCAACGATCATATCCAATGGAGGTTAGCGGAATTAAAGATCAAGTTCAAGCTTCATCCGCATGTGTACCAAGTTGAGCTTCAATGAAGATCAAGATCAAGCTTGGGTATATTTAGTATAGGTTTATATTATGTGTGTTATATACTCTAAGCTCAATATTATATTCACACACACATTTATTAGTTTCTTAGTATATATATATATAGTTATATACATATACATCTTGGTTTTTAGTTTTATCCACAAACAAAGTTTTTACAAATAAATTCCAAAAAATGTGTATACATGCTTGTTTTCTATGTGGATAAGTTGTTTTGGTTTAATTTCATAGATATGAAACAAATATATTTTCATATACATACTCATACGTTTTACTTTCTATTGTATTTGTGAAAATATTGTTTTCTTGGTTTATAGACTTAACAATAATCATATACATCTTTTATTAAGTCTACAAAATCATTTTGTAATATTTCAAAACATGGTTAAGCTAAAATGTCAAGATTCATATGTTTACATTTTCATGTTTTGGACTATTTTGCAAAATGATGATATTTCTCATTTGGGAAGTCTTTTTAGAAAACCAGTTTTTGTAGCATGTGTATTATCATGTCTACAATCATTCCCCAAAGTTTTACATTTTTCTGAATTTATTTGATATTTTTAAACAGGGTTTTAAAATCAGCAAAACAGTTTTTGAATATGTCAGATTTCGGTCGACCGCACCGGTCGACCGAACATGAGTTCATATTCTCACTGGGCGACAGAGAGTCTGTCGGTCGACCGGTCCGGTCGACCGAAAAACTCCATCGGTCGACCGCACCGGTCGACCGACGAAGGTCCAGAACTCTTCTTCGTGCTTTTGCTCTCTGCCGGTCGACCGATGTTTAGTGTTTGTTTAAGTTTGGTTTAAGAAGCTTTTAAGCAATTGAGGGTTTGAGTTTGTGAATTCAATTTCACAAGAGCAAGTGGAGATCATCCTTTGGTGTTTGAGCATTCACTCTTCTCCTACTCTCTTGTCATCTTTAGAGAAGTGTTTCTAAACTCATCTAGCAATTTATTATTTTGATTATAATTTCCATAAGCTAGATTTATATTTGAGTTTAGTTTAATTGTTTTATTGATACTCTTTGTTCACACACAACCTATTGAGCTTATTGTATTTACATTCATAGTATAATTTGGGGTTGTGGGTTTGTGACTAAGAGTTGTGCTTAATTGAGTTCTCACCTTGTTTTGAGAACAATCATTTGTCATATTTGTGCTTATTGTGAGAATCACTTTGTAATACACTTGTACACCGAGTGAGGAGTGTGTGGTGAGAGTCGGGGATCGTCCCAAGAGGAGTGGCGTCGGTTGACGTGCCTAGGGAGAGGTTGTAACCGAGCACTTGAGGGAGACACGGCTAGGTCCAACACTTAGTGGGTGTAGAGTGTGATTGCAAGAGTGTGAGTTGTAGAGTTTTCGGTTAGCTAGAAAACCGAGTGTGTAGAAGAAGTTCCGGCTTCCAAACCGGATTGTGTTAGTGGATTTCTCCCCGGGAGTGGGGAGCGGAGACGTAGGACGGAAGGTCCGAACTCCGTGATCATATCTTGTGTTTGAGTGTGCTTTGGCGTTTATTTATACTTGTGTTTATATTTCTTATCGCCATTGTCATTAGCTCATTATTTATATGATCCACTATCTAGTTCACATTGTTTACCCCTTGTGTTAGTTTATATATCCTTGCATACATATATATTTCATCATATAGGATATATCTCATTGTTTACATTGCTTATCCTAGCTCATAATTCTTGTGGTATTTCATACTTGCTAGGATAACTTGTTAATTAATTTTAATTGGCATTTAATCGGATTAGATTAGCATAAGACCCTAATCACCCCCCCTCTAGGGTCTAACAATTGGTATCAGAGCTTGGTGCTCTTTGATTTAAGGTCTAATCGCCTTGAGTTAAAGATCCAAGTTATCTTTTTGTGCTAATCTTGTTTTGATTGCATTTGCATCTTGCTTGCATATTTTTACAAATTATGAATATGAATGATGCATCTTGTTTAGGCTATGATTCTAGTATTGCTCCTAAATTCAATGCTTTCCCTTATGCTGCACACCCCTCCTTCGCACGCTAACCTAGGCTAAAAAATCAAGTTGTTATTTATAGGAGGGAGGAGAAAATCGGGTGGGCCAACATCACAAACCGCTGAACATTTTCCTTTCACGCGGTCAATCAAATCCCAAGGCAAGATCCGCTGGATATTTTTCCTTTCAACCAATTTTGTTGCCTTTCATCCGCTTTTTCACACACATGGGTGGGCCCCCCTTCAAACACTTCACACTCTCACGCGATTCCCAACAATTCTCCACCTTGGCGAAGTTTCTTCCAAAACTGAGCCGACACCAACCAAACTAAATGTCTCACTTGTTACGTCCAGTATGAAGTGAAACAATTCACGACAACGGACTCAATCCATAACAAGTCGAGAACCAAAATGAGAGTGCAAACACTCTCCAAATGTCGGTATCAACTCACCAAATCGATCTCACCCCATCAAAATCTAACCCGGCTGCATCATAAAGACTGCCTACTTATCCTCTTGCCCAAGGAATCAAGCCGAACGTAGTTCATCCAAATGGTCGCGAACGACCTCAATCCAATAGAAGAGTTCGCAACCCTTCTCCAATATCATCAACTCTGCGGCTGATAGCATCTCCAATGGCCTCAAACACCTCCACCTGAGGCGAACCAATGACCATATCCAAACTACGTCTACCAGCTGCATTCGAATCAAAATCCAACTCATCATCTGCATCCAAAACCTATTGATCCCGAATCTGTGTCACCTCAGCTAGAATCCCAAATGATACAGTATGATCTGGAGTAATCTTCACCCAATGTGGAGTAGCATCACTCTCCACCCGCTGCGATACCTCTAAGGTCTGTTCAAAACTCTCCACCTGCTGAGAGTCAATTAGCTCCCTCATCGAAGCCTCAACCAAAGTGACACTACCAGACCTATCTTCCAATGGAGTTTTATCTCCAATCACAGCAGTTGATAACTCTTTAATAGGATGACTCAAATATGTCGAAGCCTCAATCCAGAACCTCTTCTGCAAACCATTGCTCGATCACAAACACCGATCCTCCTCCAGCAAGGTACGGTTTTCCAAATTTGTCACCCTATCTAGTTGCCCCCAAGATTTCCTTTTCAATGAAGTGTCTCAAAATGTCGTGAGCTCGGCTCCAATATAAAAATAGGTCCATCTTGTATCTTCTACCAAAACCAGAATGGAGTACATTCACCTTTCTGTCTATCACACACTTCTTCAATCTGCTGGATACTACTAGGACTTTCTCCAAAGGGGATTTGGTTGTAACCCAAACACGCCTAGAACAGTCACCAACAAAGGAAACCAAACGCCTGTTACCTCCCAATGATGCCCCCTTGGAAGGCCCCCAAACATCCACGTGAACTCCTTCAGAACGACCCTTAGCACAGTGAATAGAGGTGCCAAACTTCACCTCGGTCTTCTTGCTCACATCAACATGTTCACTGGACTTCAAACTGCAGGTCTTCGCACCCTCTTTCAATCCATGCGAGGAATCAATACTGGAATGGCTAAGTCCCAAATGCCGCAGTCTAGTCGAATCAATAGAAGTCGCCAGTTCTTCACCTGCCACTATACCTCCAGTCAAGTAATACAGGTTATTCCTCCTGACGCCCTTCATCACAATCTGAGAGTCTTCTATAATCTTGAGAACCATGTCCTCAATTCGAACATTCAGACCCTCTCCAACCAAAGCTCCAATCGAGACCAAGTTCTTCCTCAAAGAAGGAACATATCTCACATCATTTAATTCCCTAACATTCACGTCAAACATCTTGATGCGAATTCTTCCTATCCCAAGGATCTGGCATGCACGGTTATCAGCCATGTACACCACATCACTATCCAGCTTCTTAAAACTGGAGAATCATTCCCTTCTAGGGCACACATGATAGGTCGCACCACTATCCAACATCTACTCGGATTCCTCCGAATAGTTACATGTAGGACTGATAAAAAGCGAATAAATAGAAGAGTCAGAATTATTACCATCCGACATGATGTTTGCTTCTGATGATGGTTGCTTCCCTTTTCCCTTCTGCTTATTCTTCATCCATTCGTCGAGCTTTGGGTAGTCTTTCTTCCAATGATCAGTCTTCTTGCACCAAGCACACTGATCTTTTCCAATTGTAGGATGTCCTACTCTAGATTGTGACTTCCAATTCTTTCGGTTTGGACCCTTCCGCCTCTGCTACCGATTCAGTCGAAGTCTCCTTATCCTTCTTCCGAAGCTGATAATTCACTAGTGCAGCAGTGACCTCACTATACGAAAGGGATGCCTTCCCATTAATAAGAGTAAGGACGAATGTCTCATATTCCTCGTCGGGCAAGGAACTCAATAGCAACAATGCCTTGTCCTCATCTTTAATCATAACATCCACGTTCGTTAAATCCGAAAGAAGCTTCGTTTAGTGGTTCATGTGATCTTTAATTGAGGTTCCCTTCTTCAACTGGAAACGATAAAGTCTTCTCTTCAAATGCAAGCGGTTCTCAACACTCTTTGTCAGATACTTGCTTTCGAGAATCTCTCAAATCTTCTTTGCAGAAGTCTCATTCATCACATCATATTTTAGATCTTGAGTCAAACAAGACCTAATCACACCACACGCCGTTCGATTCATCTTCTTCCAAACCTTCTCTTCAATCTCATCTGGCTTGCCATCTAACTCCAAGGTATCCTCCAAATTCTGCGCGTTCAGCGCATCCAAAACATCGCATCTCCATAATCCAAAGTTGTTTGTGCCATTAAATTTCTTCACATCTATCTTCATAGAGTGGATATTCAAACTCTGAATGGTCTTCGCGCCAGAAGCACCACCCTCGACACCCGAAGCACCTTTTTTCCCCGACATCTTTCGCAACGCACGAACGAACGAAGAATAGATCCAAAACTAAAAAGATAGAGTCTTTACCAAAAGATCCCACCTTTATCACCAATTAAAGCCCTAGACGAGCTTTCAAATTGATCTACTCCTCCAAATAGCCTAAGCGTAGCCCGAGCTCTGATACCACTTGTTGTGCGCAGCGGAAATTTCGGCAGAGTTTCTGATGCACAATAAGAGAGAAAGATCCCAATAAGAATTTCCGTCTCACCAAGGAGACAAGAATCTGAAGTGAATATCTCAACAATGTGAAATATCGGCTCTTCCTCTAATCAGTTCTAGGACTGACTTGTCGAGGGATCCTAAAAACTATTACAATGGCCATAAACACAAACAAACCAATTTTACGTGGTTCGGCAAACTGCCTACGTCCACGGGGCAAGGAAGGGGGAGATCTACTATTAGAGAGAGAGAATACAACTAGGGTTTATAATCACTCAATCTAAACCCTCACATAATTTTCTCTCACAAAGGAGCCAAAAAAGCCTTTGTTTTCTTGTTACACGTAGCCAAGAAAACCCTGCCTCTGCACAGCCACCGAAATTCTTTTGCTGTCTGCCTGCACCCTGTCTTGCACGCTGCCAAAGAAAACAGCCGACTTTTTTTTTCTCCTGTACAAACCCTCTGCACTTCTCTTTCTGCCGCAGCCTTGCACACCCCTCCTTCGCACGCTAACCTAGGCTAAAAAATCAAGTTGTTATTTATAGGAGGGAGGAGAAAATCGGGTGGGCCAACATCACAAACCGCTGGACATTTTCCTTTCACGCGGTCAATCAAATCCCATGGCAAGATCCGCTGGACATTTTTCCTTTCAACCAATTTTGCTGCCTTTCTTCCGCTTTTTCACACACATGGGTGGGCCTCCCCTTCAAACACTTCACACTCTCACGTGATTCCCAACATTATTTTGTTTATAATTATTGTCTTCATATAAGAGAAGATACGCAACAAATCACTTCATACCCACAAAAATTAAAAAACAAACAAAAAGTTTCTTCACTCAAACATCTGCATATCATACATCATTGAGATCTGAAAGTAGTACAAAGTGCTTCTCTTGGATGAAATCTCAAACATCTCACAGAAAACACCAACACACTAGAATTATACCTACCCCATCCTACTCGTCACAACAACATTCAACGTTATTACTTCCTACTCTCCCTTTACCTTCTTCATCCTGGCATGAAACTTGCCAAGAGAGTGAAGTTTTCTACTCTGAACTGTTATAACTCTACTGATCGACGAATTCTCATCGAGAACAATCTCATACCCATCTCTGAAACTATCCATCCCTGGTGTCAAAAGTTGCCAGAAAAGCCCACCAGCAGTAGCTCCTCCAGTTCTGGCCGATACATAGATTTTATTATACACAGTATTGAACATCGCGTCTCTCTGTGAGCTGTTATATCCAGGGTCCTTCCACGATTTCCCAAACTCTGACAAATACAATGGTTTCTTGAGTATGTTTCTGGAATCTTCTACGTGCGTGTCGAGCCATGTGTTTAGAAACACCAGTTGTTGCTGATCACTTGTGTTGGATAACCTGAACATAAATTTCATGAGTATTATTTGTAGACTGGGTTTGCTGGGGGAGGTGAGGGTGAAGAGAAAGAATTAGTGGCAAATATAGGGGCCCACTCTTCCTCACCGTTCTCTTTCTCTCTCTTTATCCATTAATGAAATTTTTAGTTGTAAGCCTAAGTGGACCGAGAGCTTTTTCCACTAATTTTTATTCTCTTTAGGTTTGCTTTCACATGCGTATTGATGTTGTGTGATACGCATCAGGATTGCCTCTGAGATGCAAATTGTGATGTACACATCACACATCACCACGCATTATCAGAGGAAATCCAAGAGATAAAAAGGTCGGTAGGTAGAGCCCTCAATCTACTAAGTTTGCATGAGCTTCCTGTTATATTTGTATAAAGATGCGGTACATGTTTGTGTTGCTATTACCATTGGTCGGGATACGAGTGAAGAGTGGCGAAATCGATTTCTGGGATCTGATTGTTGGAGATAAAATCAGTTCCTACTTGAAAGCCGGGATTGAGTTGGTTCATTTGAGATGAAGAGGGGCCATAGAATCCTTCAAGGCCAGCTTCTAGCAAGTGATTGCTGTCTATGGACTTCACATGAGAAGCCATTTCTGTGATCCATGACTATTAGATACAATAACGAAGTTAAACAAAAGAGGACTAGCTTCAAATTTTGAATTGTTATAAGGTAATAACTAAGCACCACAAATGCTTGCGAATACTTTAGAAATGCAAACATGAACTTCTGACTGAAAGATGCAACTTCGGCTAACCTGAATGCTTTTTCCTGACAAATCTGAAGGGCTTCTGGGCTCATTAATCAGCTCCCATGCAAAAATTGTAGGGTCATCCTTATAAGCAACTCCAGTTACGGTGTTTAATCTTGTGAGCACAGCCTTAACAACATGAACCAAAATAATTATAATCCAATGAGTATATGCAATGAGAAATATATGTTGCAGGGAGAGTCTTGATAACTTTTTAATCTAAAGTAAAAACAGAGTTTATTTACAGAAATTCGATAAGAAAGGAACAGGAAATTATTTAAGGTTGACAAAGAGAGTTTGTTAAACTCTTATGAGATTTTTTTTTTAAACGAGACATTTGAAGCTTTGTTGAACTCTTTGCTAATGAAACAGAGCCTTCAGTAATGAAACAGAGCCTTCAGCAAAGAACCAACCTTGACAAACATGTAGTGAAGTAGGTCAAAATAATAACCAGTGAGGCAAGGGATAAGACCAAAATTACAGAAACAGACAAATTTTAAACTAAATCAAATAATGGATCATTAAAAAAATGCTTGGTACATTAAGTCAGTGATGCATATTTACCTTAACATGATTCTTATAATAACCTTTGACAACACGGTTAGTGAAGAAATCATCCTCGGATCCAATAATCTGCCCTTGACTCCTTGCCCACTCTACATACTGTTTCTTCCCTCCAAAGTCCTCATAGTTGTTCACCAAGCTTAGTATCAGCCTAATCTTGTACCTTCCAGCCTCAGACACCACAAAGTCTAAACCCTTCACCATACAATGAATAAATAAACAAATAAATTGTTAAGAGTATAAAATTATAATCCTAAACTTCACACAATCTCAATGTTTTAGTGTTAGTTTAGGTTATTCGCACTTATACAACCTAAAGTTTAGCCCATGGTTAATTTTGATTCCATGAGTTTCTTTTTGCACAATGAAGTTAAAAAAAAAGAAGAAGAAGAAAGGAGGGGGAAAAAAAAAGGAAAGATACCCGGAAGTAAGTCATTCTAGGATACCAAAGTTAATTGTTTTGAAATGTGGGGTACTATCAGGGGAAAAAGCGTCAGGACATCAAAGTTAAAAATGCTGTAAACGCTGGGGTGTTTAAGTGCAAGTAATTCATGATTATAAGATGATATCAGAGCAACTCAGACATAAAAGCACATCGAACAGGCTGAACGTGTACGAAATTTTAACCCTCATTTCTCACCAAACAACTGAGTTTTTCTTAGAAATAACCAGAGAAAGCAAAAAAGAAAGAAAGAAACGGAAATGTGGGTTAATGATGATATATACCTTGAACATTTGCTCATTGTAGAATCCAGGGGAGGATTGAAGAGGACTAGATCCTCCATCATTGAAAGCCCAAGTCCTGCAAACGGTTAGCCCATGGCTTGAAGCTTGACTGAATGCATCAGAGACTTTACCTCTCTGAGATGGGTCTGAGCCCAAATACATTAGCCAGTAAGCATTAAACCCATTTGCAAGAAACGGGTTCCCATTTACATTGAAATGGCACCCATTTGTCCTTATGAAACCTCCTCTACCCTCAACATTAATGCACTCTTTCTTCAAAAACAACACTAGAAGAAAAATTACCCACAAGCTCATTCTCCTCATTTTTGTTTTAGGTTAGTTTTCTGTTTCCTTTCCTATTTTAGGATGCTCTTGTTCTGTTTTTGACGAGGCAAGGAGGGGAGCGTTTATATAGGAAAGAAATTAAGAGAGAGGAGAAAGTATCCGATGGTCCAGGTGCACTGCAGATTATAGATTATGTGAACTCTGATGCATCATTAATACATTGAACTCGGGCCATTGGCTGAGAGAGAGGGAGAGAGAGAGAGAGCATCGGTTGGTTTGAACTGGCAATCTTTCATGTGAGGGGTAACTGTCACTTGCTCAACATAAATGAGATGCGGCTAGCAGTTAAATGTGGTGTTTAAAGTTTTACCGGGTCAAAAGTAACTGTAGAAGAAGAAGTGTTAATGCCTATTTAATTTTGTTTTAACTTAGTCACCAAAATAATTCTTTTTGTAATCATGTTCGGATAATTTAAGTAAAATAATTATTATGTGTTATGTTACTAATCGTGAAGGTCAATGGTTAATATTATATGTGTTGACATATTAGTAATATAAATAGGGACTTATTTGTAAGTTGTGCTTTGTAGGGGTCTATATAAGCCCAAGAAACTTCATAATACAATAAGGGTTTTCATATTCAATTTGGTATCAGAGCCTCCACCAAAAACCCTAGCCGCCGCCGCCCCCCTCCTCCCCTCTCACCCCCCCCCCTCCCCGAACCCCTCCAAACCCCCCCTCTAGCCGCTGCCACCTCGTACCCCCTGCCGCACCATGCTGGACCTAGAGTTTGGCATTGGTTCCCTCGACTCAGTCCTCGAACTGATGATAGGAAGAGTATATATCTCACATCGATGAGATATATAACTGTTTTTGGTTCTTGTTTCCTCTAAGAAACGAGAATTTGTTTGCGATCCTACTCTTGTTGTGCAGCAGAGGTGCTGCCGAAATTTTCACTGCACACAACAAGGGTCGGAAGAGTAGGTGACCAGGTGTTGGGTCTGAAGCCTGTTCGATGGAGGAGATCATTAAGAAGTTGAACCCTGCGGAGGTGTTAACTTTGATGAAGCTAATGAAGTTGTCGGCTGGTGAGAGCGCGACAAAACCATCAAAGAAGTTGGAGCTTTCGACCATCGATCTGAAGCTGGATGGACCTAGTACGTACCTGAGCTGGTCACGGCGGGGGGGATACACCCTTGCAGGGAGGAACCTGGAGGGTTATCTGACAGGAGAGGCGACAGAGCCGGATGAGGACTCGGAAGGAAGAGATGAGTGGAAGTCCACTCACATGTTGGTATATATCTGACTCCTCAACTCATTGGTCCAGTCGATCGCCGCCACAGTTGATGGCATTGAGAAGGTGAAGGACGTCTGGGAGAAGTTGAGGAGGACCTATGATGGAGTAGGGAATAACCTGCGAGTGTTCCAGATTAAGGGAGAAATCGACGCCACAGTCCAGGGAGAGCGGACTGTATAGGAGTATGCCACAGAGCTGGAGCGTCTGTGGCTAGATTATGATCACTTCTTACCTCGGACGAGCTGCAAGGAGCCGGGATGTAAAGAGCGGGAGGCCTTCCTACAGGAGAGGACTATGGTATTCCTCAAGGGATTGACATCAGAGTTCGCACAGCGAATTGCATTGCTGCTCGCTCATCCGAAGATTCCCACGCTTGAGGAGGTTGTCTCTGCTATGATCCAAGAGGAGACTCGCATTCGGCTGCAGGCGGGGACAGGTGGACTTCCTGTGGTGAAGTCAGCACTGGCAGCCTCTAGCAACACTGGATCTAGGGGAGAGACTCGACAGTGCTACAACTGCGGCTGCGGTGCGCATCTAAGGCATGCTTGCACCAAGCCACCCAAGGAAGGAGATTCGGGTGGACATGGACAGTTCGGAGGTCGTGGTCGTGGCCGTGGGGGTCGACGAGGTGGAAGAGGAGTAGGGAACCGGGCGAATCTGATGGTAGCAGAGGAAGAAGAAGCTGAGGTGGTCTTCACTGAGGAGGATCGTGCTCTCCTGGCGATACTCAGGAGGAAGCATCAAGTAGTAGTGCATGGAGACTTGAGGAGTGGGACTGAGGAGGCATCCACTTCATTTTTCGCCAGAGGCAACACTGCTACCTATGCTCATCCTACCAAAGGTACTGATGACATACATGCTCTTGCTTCTATGTCTCCCAACAGATCATCAGAATGGATAGTCCTCACTTAGCATCGCCTGATAGTATTCAAACAGCTGATGGTACATTTCAGCCGGTGGTTGGTAAGGGTACAGTCGATTGTACTGGTTCTGTAACTTTGTCCAATGTTTTGCATGCTCCTTCTTTTCCAGTCAATCTTTTATCTATTAGTTCTATCATCCTCCAACTAAAATGCATTGTTTCTTTTGATATTCCCAAGGTGATTTTCCAGGAGAAGGGGACAGGGCGGAGACTTAGGACTGGCACATGGCGTAGTGGACTGTGGTATCTAGATCGTGAAGGGTTGGATTCAACATTGGTGTCAGTCGTAGAGGAAGCAGGAGTGTGATCTAAAATGAGTGCTGAGAGTGAGTTAATGCTTCATCACCAGCGTTTGGGACACTCATCCTTTAGTGTTTTAGGTAGATTGTATCCTTCTTTATTTGAGAAAGCAAATAAACAGGAACTTGTGTGTGATGCATGTGAGTTTGGAAAACTTACTAGAAGCTCTTATGTTAGTTCTGGTCATAGAAGTTCTCATGCATTTGACTTGGTACATTCAGATGTTTGGGGGCCTTGTTCCACAAGTTCTATGAATGGATATAAGTATTTTGTTACATTTATTGATTGTTTCTCTCGTGTTACTTGGTTATACCTGATGAAGAATAAGAGTGAAGTGTTTGGATGCTTCCAAAACTTTCATAGGAATGTTCAGACTCAATACGGAGCAGTGGTGAAGGTATTGAGGTCGGATAATGGGACAGAACATACTAATAGAGCGTTTGAAGAATATTTGTTAGCTCAGGGAATACATCATCAGACAACCTATCCATACACACCAGCTCAGAATGGGGTAGCGAAAAGGAAGAACAGACATCTTTTATAGGTTACTAGAAGCATGATGATCTCTATGAATGTCCTAGAAACATTGTGGGGGCAAGCAGTATTGACTGCAGCAGCGCTGATCAACAAAATGCCCTCGAGAGTGCTGGATTGGAAGTCTCCGTGTGAGATATTGAAGGGAGATAATGGTGGGATTCTTCCACTTAAAGTGTTTGGCTGTGTGTGCTTTATGAAGGACAACAGGCCATCCGTCGGGAAGCTTGCTCCTAGAGCTGTGAAGTGCATCTTTGTGGGATATTCTGCTACTCAGAAGGGATATGTTTGCTGGAGCCCGGTGGAGAAAAGGTTGTTTGTGAGCATGGATGTGCACTTTCAAGAACTCGAGCCATATTACACCCGGAAGGTAACTTCATCCATTGGTAACTCGCCCAATACTAGAAGTATGAGGCGAGAGGAGGAGAATAGTGAGAGATCGGTGAACAATGTGGAGAAATCCATTTCTGTATCGATTCCTTGGGAGGGAGAATTGGTTGAGGAGGAGCAGGAGAATGAAGAAGAAAAGAAAAATGAGACAAGAGGTGTTAGGCCCACTGTTCAGGGGGGGGCTACTAACCTATAGTAGGAAAGGCAAGCAAATTGCAGGAACAGTACCTACAGTGCCACTAGTGCTGCCAAGTCTCTTGCCAACGCCTGCCCCGACTCCTGAAACACCTACACCACCACCAGTTT
>NC_033798.1:19368928-19379790 GCF_001876935.1 Asparagus officinalis | reverse complement strand
CCTTGTTTAAAACTTCTTAAAACATTCTCTTGATAGGTTTGAGAGTTGAAGACAATGGGGTATTTATACCCTCTCACAACTCAGCCAAGAAACCAGAGCAAAAGACAAAACAGACCCAAGGCAACGGTCAAAAAACTAGCCGTTGGAAGCTGAAAACAACATCGTCGGTCGACCGGAAAATTCGTCGGTCGACCGAAAATTTTCATCGGTCGACCGGACCGGTCGACCGACAGCTATCTGTCAGCCCAGTGAACTTTTGACCTCAGGTTCGGTCGACCGGTGCGGTCGACCGAATACTGATACTCAAAAAACTGTATATCTGGTTTTAAAACGCTGTTTAAAAATATCAAATAAATTCAGAAAAATGTAAAACTTTGGAGAATGATTGTAGACATGATAATAAACATGCTACAACGACTGGTTTCGAAAAAGGACTTCCCAAATGAAAAATATCATCATTTTACAAAATAGTCCAAAACATGAAAACCTGAAAATTGATATTTTGATATTTTGACTTAAACCAACTTTTGAAACTTTGTGAAATGATTGTATAGACTTGATAAAAGATATAACATGTTGTTATGAAGTCTATAACCTTATGAAATATAGAATTTCATATATATATAACCATAAAAACTCAAAACATATGTATGTATATATATAACTATATATATGCATAGAAACTAAAACTTATATATATATATATATATGACTATATATATATATATACGAAGAAACCAATAAATGTGTGTGTAAATATAATATTGAGCTTAGAGTATATAACACACATAATATAAAATCTAAACTAGATTACCCAAGCAATCTTGATCTTCAATAAGCTCTTCTAGGTAATCTCGCGGATGAAGCTTGAACTTGGATCTTGAACTTTGAATAGCAAGGCTTCACCGACATTCCGCCAACCTCCTTTGGATATGATCGTTGAAGCGCAATTCCATCCATCCTCCAACAACGTTGTTTGTCTACAAAACATAGGAATGCACAAACACTAGACAAACAACATTAGTAATAAATTGTTTGTTAAACATCATCAAAACAAGAAGGCCAACATGAAGTGCATCTTTGTGGGATATTCTGCTATTCAGAAGGGATATGTTTGCTGGAGCCCGGTGGAAAAAAGGTTGTTTGTGAGCATGGATGTGCACTTTTGAGAACTCGAGCCATATTACACCTGGAAGGTAACTTCATCCGTTGGTAACTCGCCCAATACTAGAAGTATGTGGCGAGAGGAGGAGAATGGTGAGAGATCGGTGAACAATGTGAAGAAATCAACTTCTGTATCGATTCCTTGGGAGGGAGAATTGGTTAAGGAGGAGCAGGAGAATGAAGAAGAAAAGGAAAATAAGACAAGAGGTGTTAGGCCCACGGTTCAGGGGGAGCTATTAACCTATAGTAGGAAGGGAAAGCAAATTGCAGGAACAGTACCTACAGTGCCACTAGTGCTACCAAGTCTCTTGACAACGCCTGCCCCGACTCCTGAGACACCTACACCACCACCAGTTTTATCCCAAGGTGATAACATTCCTCTCACTACTGATAACATTCCTCTCCCTACTCCTCCTACACCAATATCAGTACGGAGGACTACTCGTAGTAATGCGGGAAATCCTCCCGATAGATATGGTTGGGATCTTGCCCAATTTGTATCATATTCTAACATCCACCCTACACATGAGGCATTCATTACATCATTGGACTCTGTTACTGTACCTAACAATTGGCAGGTTGCTAAGAAGGACCCAAAGTGGAAAGCGGCTATGCACGAGGAGCTAGGGGCTCTTGAGAAGAACCGCACTTGGGAGCTAGTAAAACTACCAGAAGGAAAGAGAGCAGTTGGATGTAAGTGGGTCTTCACTGTGAAGCAGAATCCAGATGGACAAGTTGAACGCTACAAGGCTCGTCTGGTGGCAAAAGGGTATAGCCAGAC
The DNA here is from genome assembly GCF_001876935.1 of Asparagus officinalis. Taxonomy (NCBI): domain Eukaryota; kingdom Viridiplantae; phylum Streptophyta; class Magnoliopsida; order Asparagales; family Asparagaceae; genus Asparagus; species Asparagus officinalis. Next base: position 19,377,845 of record NC_033798.1, on the reverse strand, counting down.
GTATGGAATCGACTATGATGAGACGTTTGCACCGGTAGCGAAGATGAGCACTGTTCGGACCTTGATCTCTCTGGCAGTAAATCACCAACTAGATGTGAAGAATGCATTTCTTCATGGAGATCTAGTGGAGGAGGTATACATGGAGATACCACCAGGATTCGGTACAGATCAGACAGTGGGAAAGGTTTGCAGATTGAAGAAGTCTCTTTATGGGCTGAAGCAGTCTCCTCGTGCTTGGTTTGATAGATTCAGGAGGGCTATGATTGGTATGGGGTACCAGCAGATCAACGCCGACCATACCGTGTTCTTTCGAAGAAGTGGAGGTCACATCACCATGCTTGCAGTATATGTGGATGATATGATTATTACAGGGGATGATGAGAATGAGATTGCCCAACTAAAAGTGAGACTAGGTAAGGAATTCGAGGTGAAAGATCTTGGCTTGCTTCGATACTTTCTTGGAATAGAGATAGCTCGAGGAGCAGAGGAGATCGTCCTATCCCAGAGAAAGTATGCACTGGATCTTCTCATAGAGACAGGAATGTTAGGGTGCAAACCTACAACTACACCGATCGACCAGAAGTTTAAGCTGGGTGCTGAAGCTGGAGAACCAGTTGATCGTGACAGATACCAAAGGCTGGTGGGCAGGTTGATCTATCTGAGTCACACACGTCCCAATATCTCTTTTGCAGTGAGCGTGATGAGTCGCTACATGCATGATCCAAGGAAGGGTCATATGGACGCAGTGTACCAGATTCTAAGGTATTTGAAGAATGCCCCCGGAAAAGGGCTAATCTTCAGGAAGAATGAACATATGAGCATTGAGGGTTATTGTGACTCCGATTGGGCAAGCTGTGCTGATGACAAGAGGTCCACCTCAGGATATTGTATCTTTATAGGAGGCAACTTGGTCTCATGGAAGAGCAAGAAGCAATCAGTGGTGGCGAGATCAACAGCTGAAGCAGAGTATAGAGCTATGGCCTTAGGAGTTGCTGAGTTGCTATGGTTAAAGAGTATGCTGGTGGAGCTGAAGCTGGATCAAGGTGCTAAGATGAAGTTGTGGTGTGATAACAAGTTAGCCATCAGTATCGCCAACAACCCAGTGCAGCATGATAGAACCAAACACATCGAGATCGATAGGTTCTTTATCAAAGAGAAGTTTGATAGTGGACTACTGGAGCTAAGTCATGTTTCGACTAAGGACCAGGCAGCAGATTGTCTGACTAAGGGAGCTAAGTCATGTTTCGACTAAGGACCAGGCAGCAGATTGTCTGACTAAGGGACTTAGCTCAGTAGATATAGTTAGAGGATGTGACAAGATGGGCTTAGTGGATATCTTTCGCCCATCTTGAGGAGGAGTGTTGACATATTAGTAATATATATAGGGACTTATTTATAAGTTGTGCTTTGTAGGGGCCTATATAAGCCCAAGAAACTTCATAATACAATAAGGGTTTTCATATTCAATTATATGCGTCAAGCATAAGTTTTTGTGCTTGGTAGTAAGGTGACATATTACCCTCCACTCATTGAAATCGGGGCCCACATTCACATGTGTTGGAGAGTGGTTGGGATTTTGAATGAGTGGATGAGAATAGAACACCTCACTACCAAGCACAAAACTTGTGCTTGGTACCAAACATACTAATTTTTCTCATATATATATATATATATATTTAGTTACATATTATTATTGTACAATTAAAATTATAAAGCATATTTAACTTTATGTATAAACAAATTTCTCATATGACGCGTACATGAAGTTGCTATAAATTATTCCCTTGTGATGATAGGCACCATTGTCTATTGTGACTTATTGCCTAGTTTAAATAAAAGTTGTTATGATATTAGAAATTCCAAGAGTAATAAGAAACGATGGGTATCTAAATATTTGATTCATTCTAATTTCAACTTCTACTTTGAAAGCAATATAAACCTGATTTGAGAAGGATGCAGCTAGATTGATGAGAAGACTATAAAGCCTAAAAAGCAAAACCCGACCAACAAAAAAAGGCATAACATTCGTATCATAATTAAAGTAGCACATAAATTATAGCAAAAAAATATAAAATTATGGCATATATATTAGTTTATATGCATAGAATATAGGAAAAATTGCTTCAAGCCCCCAAAATTGAAAATATAATGTGCAACAGCCCCCTGTACTTTTAAAGTTTGGTATAAACCCAAAATACACTCCAAAACTTCATTTTAGCCCCTCCAGCTCACTCAATCCTCAGAATCCCGAATTTACCCTTCCCGCCCACTCTGCTACAGCCATCGTGCGTTGGTAACGGTGCCGCCCACTCCGCTACTATCGAGGCGTTCTCTAGCCATCGTGCGTTGGTAACGGTGCCGCCACTCCGCTACTATCGATTCTCTCTCTCTCTCTCCTCTCTCTCCCTCCCGCACTCTGTCTCTGGCTTACTCTCCGGCGAAAAACCAAAATCCGCTTCTAGGGTTAGGTCGAAACCAGTTCGCAGATGGAGAAAAAATCGGCGAACGAATACGAAGTGGTTCACCATCCTCCGCCGCCGCTGCAACGTCAGGAACATGCACCAATGAACGACGAGCGAGAAGACTCGCCGTCGCCTTCCAAGACCGACGAAGATCCTCCCTCGCCTTCCAAGACCGACGAAGACCCCCTTTTGCCATCTGAGACCGACCGTGGCACCGATTCTCTCACATCCTCCCCTGCCTCCAAGTCGTCGTCCACCCATGCGTCATCATCAGGGAATGGCAGCACCGATGAAGCCACCCAAACGTTGTTGAGTTTCCAGATGGGTGTAAGGAGAAAAAGAAAAATTACAAGTTCACTAAACGCACCACAGAAATCCATAAAGAAGTAAGATAATGTTATATGTTATATTTTCTAATTTACATAGATGTTAAGGGATTGAAGTTGTATTGTGAACTATATGCCTGGACATTGGTTGAAGGACATGTTAGCTGATACCTTAATGTTAAATGTGAACTATATACCTCTTATTAATGTTAAGTTTGGCTGTTAAGTGTTAAGGTTTATAGCGTAACTGTTACAGTTCATTGTTGCATGTTAACTATTGGATGTTGGATGTCAAGTGTTGTTGATGTTAAATGTTTAATTATAATACAGGAAAAAGTCAGGTGCTGCTAAAATTAGACCCACTGCAAGTTTCTCCGCATATTGTAAATTTATGAAAGTCCTCGAACCGAGAATGCGGCAGTGTCATTGGGATGCATACCAAGGGTGTACATTCCAGCATTATGTAAAGTTTGGCCCCCCAGCAAAAGATCGACCCACGCTGGAACTTGTATTGAGACACTATAAGGGTAATGAAGTGGCGTTTTCTCTGCCCGATGCCGAAAGTGGGAGAGAAAAGGTTGTTAATTTTGATTTGGACTGGGTGCATGAACATACAGGTTTCCCAATTGATGGGGAAATAATTTACAATAATAGAGATCCTTTCCCTAGGCTTTGGGTGGAGTATTTTGATGAACATTTTACTAGAACCACAAAGAAATCAACGAAGAATATGCGGCGATATGTGGAAGAGCTACTGCAATCTCTTGTTGAATCAAGAAAGAAGAAGGATATTGAAGATTTTGTGTTACTGCAGATACTTTATCAATGTTCATTGATGTGGTGCCCTAGCAGTGTCCAAGGCATCCCAAGGCTCTTGTTCAAATATGTTGATTCAATTGAAAGAGTGAGGAATGTGGCCTGGGGGAAATACATCTATGATCAGACGAAGAAAGGAATTAAGATAGCCAGGGAAGGTCTGCACAGGTCAGGAATAAGCTATGTACCTGGATGCATGCCTTTGATCCCTGTAAGTTGGATTAACCTGTGCATGTGAACGCTTGCTTGTATTCTGTCAACTTACGTCAAGAAACCATTAAGCCTTACTGGTTCATGTTAACTATTCTAAGGATCTTGTTAACTATATTTCGGTTCATGTTAACTTTAGTGTTTCCAGTATTAAAGTTGGTGTTGTCAGTGTTAACTATATTGCAAGATGAGTTCTGTTAACTATATTCATGTTTAAAAGATTAGTATTGCATACTAACATGTATTAATTGTTTGCAGCTATGGTATTATGAAATGACGGGGATTAAAAGATATGCCTTGAGCAATAGATCCAAACCACCCCTCACTAACTGGGTGAAGATTGGTGAGAAGTATGGATCTTTTAGAAATAGAACAATAGTTGCCAAGGCTGCAAAAGCTAGCATCCAGGTTGTACAAAAACCAATAGCTGAAATTGGCCCATCCGATGAGAAATATCCAATCAGAAGGCCATTGATGAGGCTTAGAAGGGAAGGGATTGTACCACAATTTCCAGTCGTACATAGGGAGGCCAAGAAAGCAGCAGTAAGGAAGAGGAAGATTGAAGAAGAAAAGAAGGTTGAAAAGAAGGAAGAAGAGAAGGAACATGAGAAGAGATGGTCAATAGGTTTGGTAAGTTCTAAGGTGCTAAATATTATCACAAGAATACATAACATGTTAGCAACAATAGATAACATGTTTTCTACAACAGTTAACATGTTACCAACAATAGATAACATGTTTTCTACAAGTGTTAACATGTATGCACAAGAGTTAACATATTAGCAACAAAAGTTAACATGTTTCAATAAGAGTTAACATATTATCACAAGAGTTAACATGTTAGCTACAAGAGTTAACATGTTACCAGAGAGAGTTAACATGTTAGCAGCAAGAGTTAACATGTTACCTATAGATGATTGAAGAACCTTTAATTATCTGTGTCAATTGTGGACCACTTACTATTAACCTTTATAAACTTGATTTTAACTCTTTGTTATTTCTAAATTATAGATAATGTCAAAAGCCATTGATGAGGCTTTCGAAAGGGAAGATGAGATTGAAACGTTACCGGTTGAGGAGCAACTGCAATTTTGGAGAAATGCTGCTAAAGTAAACCAGAGACTTTGCCGTACACTGAGGGTCTCGAAGAAATTGTATTGTCAAACTTTCATGGACGAGATTCGTAGACTTAACGAAAAGGTTAAGGGGTTGGACGAATCTTGTGACATAGTAGATCCCTTGATTTTAAAGAACAATGTGAAGAAGCTTATTGCACAGCAGCTGAAAGGAAACCCTACAGTGGAAGAAGAAGAAGAGGACAACTATGGAGAGAGAGACGACGTCACCATGAATGAAGGTGTCGAGGAAATGGGCAAGAACGAAGAGAGAGAAGAAGTGACCAAGGATGAGGAGGACAAGCAGATGGTTGAGGATGAAGAGGGCTCGAAAGGAGAGAGAGACGATGTTACCAAGAATGAAGTTGTCGAGGAAATGGGCAAGAGCGAAGAGAGAGACGAGGTGATCAAGGATGAGGAGGACAAGCAGATGGTGCAGGAGGAGGAAGGTGTGGTTGAGAGAGTTCCACTCAGCGAAGGATCGAAGAGGCCGAGGAAGCCGGTGAGCAAAAAATATGTGGGTTATAGGAGTAGAGCTCCAAGCAAAAGAGCAACCAAGAAAGGTAAACTGGTTAGGACACCATTTACTGAGGATAAGAAACCGAGGGCTAAGGGATTGAAGTTAAAAGATGGTGAGCACAAAGATGAACCCATTGTTGTTGGTGACACCCCAAAGAAAATAACAGTTTACCATGACGACAGTGTTGGCAAGTGGGATGTGCTAAAAAGCACGTATTTAACAGATGTGGATCGTGCTGCCTTAAAAGAGGTGAATGAGGGTATCCCTGATGTAGGCACGTTTAGCTTACGAGTGTTAGATAGCGCTGGGGCTTTTGTACATAACTACAGAATACCAAAAAATGTTGCAGAGAAACTCTCAGCTGAGGAGAACAAATGGCTCGAGCAGTACTGCAAGGAGAAATGTAGCCCGTAAGTGCTGATTTCAAAATGTAAAGCTTTCACGTTTAAATTTAAGCAACAAGGGTTAACATGTTAACCACGAGTGTTAACATGTTAACAACAAGAGTTAACATGTTAGCAACAATAGTTAACATGTTATCCACAAGACTTAACAGGTTAGCGACAAGAGTTAACATGTTATCCACAAGAGTTAACACGTTAGCAACAAGTGTTAACATGTTATCCACGACAGTTAATATGTTAAGTAATTTAATGCTAACTCTTTAATATTAAATGTGAAACTGTGTTTTTTGCTTGTTATGTTTTTGCGTTTAGATGTTACTTTTCATGTTTTAAATTTTAACCCTCCGTAACTTATTTCTTGTTAAGGTACGTATATGTCATAACTACTGATAACAGCGCAATTACATACCCGGATCTACTGTATATGATCCGCGGGGGAAGACTTGATGATAAAGTAACAGAGGCACTCTTAGACAGATTACGGCTATGGCTGCAGTTGCCAGAGAACGCTGAATTAAACAAGCAGTACGGGATTGTATCTACATATTTCTGCGTAAGACCAATCCTCATATAATTAGTTAACAGATAAGCTCTTATATTTAACATGTTAACCCGAATAGTTAACATGTTATCCACAAAAGTTAACATTTTTTCCACAAAAGTTAACATGTTATCTATCAGAGTTAACATATAGCCACAAAAGTTCACATGTTATCTACAAGAGTTAACATGTTAGCAACAAGGGTTGACATGTTTTAAACAAAAGCTAACATGTTTTCCACAAGAGTTAACATGTTTTCTACAAGAGTTAACATGTTCTCAACAAGAGTTAACATGTTCTCCACAAGAGTTAACATGTATCCCACAAGAGTTAACATGTTCTCAACAAGAGTTAACATGTTCTCCACAAGAGTTAACATGTATCCCACAAGAGTTAACATGTTTTCCAAAAAAGTTAACTATATGAACTTGAATCATGTTCACATATTGAAGGCCGCTATTTCTTAATGTGTTAATTTTGTGTAACAACATTCACTCTATGGAGACCAGGCTCATCTGCGGCTATATGAACTATATGAACTTTATATACAACAACATATTACCGCTGGCCGATCAATACTCATATTGCCAATTGTTCGTCATGACCATTTACATTATGTCGAAGTTAGATTGAATAAAAATTTAGCGTTGCACTATAGTTCGGTAACTCCCGAAGCTTACCTTGAGCCCGTTAACAAAATTATAAACTTCATGGACCATATGAAGGCCGCATTCGAACTGGAAAAGGTGTGTAGGGCATTTAAATATAAGGAAATCCCATGCGAGTCTCAAAAGGGAAGGTACATTAACATATGAACCTTATTTTATTAAAGAATTTTCGTCTCCAAAACTTACCGTTAAAATGTATTTATGTTTTGTTATTTGTAGCTACGATTGTGGGATATACGTATACCTTTATGTACGGGCTATCCTACAAAAAGATGATGTGCGGCATGTTACGCCCGCCGATGATTCGTCTGCGGTAGTGCGTGCAAGGCTTGCTGCGGAACTAATAAAAGAAGGCTGGGAATTCAGAAATAGAAAGGGCACAATAGCCGTGGAGGCCCCAGAATTGAAAGCGCCTGCATGAGCCGCAAATGTTACAGCCAAAGGAAGAATGCTATGTAGATAAACAACTGTAAACAATCTTCATAATTTTCAGCTTGTGTAGTGTATTAACAGCTAATGAACTAGTGCCCGGAGAAAGTTTATAACATGCTAGATTCGTAAGTTAACAATTATATCATGTCATCTTCACTTGTTAAATATGGAGAAAGTTTATAACATGTCAGGTTCACTTGTTAAATAATACCGTATACGGATAAAGTTAAAATGTTATCCTCAAGAGTTAGCAACAATAGTTAACATGTTACCAACAAGGGTTAACATGTTATCAGCAAGGGTTAACATGTTAACATGTTATCAGCAAGAGTTAACATGTTTACTACAAGAGTTAACATGTATGCCACAAGAGTTAACAAATTCTCCACAAGAGTTAACATGTTTGCAACAAGAGTTAACATGTTTGTTACAAGAGTTAACATGTTTGCCACAAGAGTTAACATATTTGTCAAAAGAGTTAACATATTAGCTATAAGAGTTAACATGTTTCTAACAAGAGTTAACATGTTATCCATCATGTTATTTACAAGAGTTAACATGTAATAGGTGTAGCTTAATAACTTACCAAGAAAATTTTATATGTTAACTGTAACTTAACAATCTAACTGAGCAACTTTACAGACCCAAGTAAGATAACATTTTCATTATAATTCACATTGGCATAGATAAACTTCAGTTTATATACACAGTTAACTACAAAAGTATTACATACACCCAGATATGTTTCAGTTCATATAAACAGTTAACTACAAAAGTATTACATACACCCAGATATGTTTCAGTTCATATAAACATGTTACCAACAAGGGTTAACATGTTATCAGCAAGGGTTAACATGTTAACATGTTATCAGCATGAGTTAACATGTTCTCAACAAGAGTTAACATGTATACCACAAGAGTTAACATGTATCCCACAAGAGTTAACATGTTATCAAAGAAAGTTAACATATTTCAACAAAAGTTAACATGTTCTCCACAAGAGTTAACATGTATGCCACAAGAGTTAACAAATTCTCCACAAGAGTTAACATGTTTGCAACAAGAGTTAACATGTTTGTTACAAGAGTTAACATGTTTGCCACAAGAGTTAACATGTTTGTCAAAAGAGTTAACATATTAGCTATAAGAGTTAACATGTTTCTAACAAGAGTTAACATGTTATCCATCATGTTATTTACAAGAGTTAACATGTAATAGGTGTAGCTTAATAACCTACCAAGAAAATTTTATATGTTAACTGTAACTTAACAATCTAACTGAGCAACTTTACAGACCCAAGTAAGATAACATTTTCATTATAATTCACATTGGCATAGATATATTTCAGTTTATATACACAGTTAACTACAAAAGTATTACATACACCCAAATATGTTTCAGTTCATATACACCGGTAACTA
>NC_033798.1:19354094-19359784 GCF_001876935.1 Asparagus officinalis | reverse complement strand
CTCTCTCTAGCCTTGCTCCAAGACAAAAGAATTCCAGCCCTTTGAATGAGGACCCAAGGGGTCTATTTATAGGCCAAAAGGAGGGGGGGGTGGTAAAAGGTGAGGACACCCTTGGGGTGTCTCGGCCTGGCCGAGACACCCCTGGGGTGTCTTGGTTTTGCCAAGACACCCCTCGGGTGTTTCGAGCTTGCCGAGACACCCCCGGGTGCCTCAGTTCAGTCCGAGGTCCTTCCGGGTGTGTTTGCCGTGGTTTCGTCGTCCCAACTCGGATTTAATTGATTTCGGATGCGTTGGAATTCTGACGAAGAGCTCTGTCAGCCCCCATGGTTGAATTATCAGTGGGGTGAACGGGACACGAAGGGCGTTGTCTTATTCGTGAACAGTGTCGGGCTTCCGATTGGCACGGGTCTTCGTTGTTCCGAAATCCTATCCGCTCACGTAGCTCGCCGACTCACTTCAGTCGTTCGTCGACGTCGATTAGGCTCATGTGGATTGGATGGTGACGTTCATCGTCGTTCGTTAACACTGAACCGGTTGTGGAGAACTATAGGCAATTTTCGATGCCTACAATAGGCTGTCAATGATATAAGATAATTCTTGATGAGAAAAAGGCAGCTAAAAATTAACGAAAATCATCAAAAGGTGTGTGTGCCTGCCAAACATTGTTCTTTCTCTAAAAAAGGCTACATAATTACATGGTCCTCCTAGTGTATTAAGCTAGTTATATTCAGATCATACAATTTGATTAAGTGGCTTAGTACAGTTTTGATTGTTTCTTTTCAGTTTTGATTGCTTCTTTTCAGTTTTGGATATAACTAAAACTTACCCAGATTTTTGTGAAATGGAGTTAATTCGGTTCAAAAACGAAACCGAACCGAACCGAACCGAATTTTGGTTGGGCCGAATATTCGGATGAAGGGGGAAAAATCTGGATCTGGATGAGAGTTTTGAGAATCCGAAAAATTCGGATTGGATGCGGATTGGGCTTAAAACCGAACCGAACCGAATACGCCCAGGCCTAGGTGATCTAATCAGAGGCTGATTAGCAAAAAGAAGGGCCTTCCATAAGCACGTGATAGTGGAGGGAGAAAAGCGTACTTCAAAAAAAAATTCCGGTAGATTCACACAAAATCTAATGTTTTACTAGAATTGTCCTCGTGCAAACGGAGGGTTCTGATCTTTTAAATGCGGGTAAAAGTTTTAGCTTTGCCCCTATTTTTCCCCATCAAATATCAGAAATATCTGCTAGTATACAAACAGTTCTTATAGGATATGTACTCAGCTTTTTATGGGGCTATTTGGCTCCTGACTTGCATCTTGATGCAAGTAATGGGTTTTAAAAAAATCCATATTCATAATCTTGCTTGTTTTTAATTGACATTAGAGATGATTTTCAATGGGTATAAAATGCAACTAAAATTTGTTTGTTTGGATATGAATTTTGTTGAGAATATGTGACTAAAATAACAAAGTCAGTTGAAATAAGCATAATTTAGGGGTTGTCTGTTTCCGTGCATTTTACTTCATTGCATTAAAAAAATGAGACTCACAAGTTAACAATCATGGATTTGTAGCCATACATTTTTTGTTTGTTATTGTTTTATGCATGGATTTGGAGGTGTCACGTAGGATAAATGCATCAAACATAATTTCCTAAAATTATGTTGTTTTCAACTAAATTTGTAAATTAGTCACCTATTCTCAATAAAATTGATGTACAACCAAACAAAAATCAATTGGATGTTATCCTTCGTGTAAATCCTCTTTAGTATCTATCACACAAACAATCACGATTTTAATTATGGTTTTTCAAAATTCATTACATATATTAAGATTCATCTGCAAAACAATTAGCCCCTTTAGGGGATCATATTTGATGCAGCTAATATGGCAAGCCCAAATAAGTATGAAAGTCACCAAATAAACAGTACTTTTGATAAAAAAAAATTCAAGGATTTAAAACTTGTGGGTGCCATTTCTAATGCAAAGCTAACCAAATGCATAGAAACAAACAGCCATTTATTAGACACCACATGGTGACCCCCTCACTCGCAAGCTAGCGCACTCCATGAAGGTCAACTCGTTATCACCGACGAACTGCCCATATTCTAACTCTCTATAAATCCTAATTATACACTAATTAAATTAATAAACTTACTTTGAAATGTATAATTATAGACTAAATCTATGGGTTATAAAAGACTAATTAACAAATATGAAGATTTCAAGACTAATTAGTCTTTCTCATATTTCAAGACTAAATCTATGAAGATTTCAAGATTAATTAACAAAAATCATAGAGTTTACCGTATGATATCTATCATCTTTTACTTGAAAAAAATGAAAATGATATTAAAAAAAATCATTGATTCCCTTCTTCTCTTTATTTAGACAAACTTTCAAAATTATATGACTATCAATATAGAAAATATTGACTTCTGTTTTTTATAACAATATCTTTTTAATCATGGATTTCCTCATTTTTTATATATATATTTTTTACTACAGATATATGGAATATAATATTTTGTTCCCTTCCTATAAACCATCTTATATTTAAAGCCAATTTACGTAAACCACTTTATATTTTAAATTTATACATAAACTACCTACAAAGTTAGTTTTTCTTCCAATCAACCATCTGACCCCACTTTGCTACTAAAATTTATCTGAAACGTAGACAATGTCCTTACTTTAATTTCACGTGTAAAGCGTGTGACTTCTTTTTGTTGATGCTCTGCAAGCTTTCTGGATGAGATAAAGTGAGGGCATTAATGGGATTTGAGGCAAACTTTAGCAGCAAAGTGGAATCAGATGGTTGATTGTAAGAAAACTAATTTTATCGATGGTGTAGGTATGAATTAGAGATATATGGTGGTTTGCGTAAATTGATCCTAAATATATGATAGTTTCCAGAAAAAACCTTAGAATATGCAAAATACCAGATTGATATACTTTTGTTGGGATTTTGATTCCCTCCGCTATCAGAAAAGTAATGGAGTTATCACTGCTCTATCACAATCATTGGTTATCTATTTGATGGTTAAATTTTTTTTTCATTGAGTATAAATTAGGAACGAGAGGAATTCATGAGCGTACGGTGTGTGTTAGATCCGAAAAGAATCTCAACCACCAACTACATGATCAATGATTGTTATTAAAAAGTGGTAGTGTATACGCTACTTTTTTAAAGTTGAGAGGATACAAATCCATTTGTTGACCCCGTGTACCAACTGGATATATTTTTTTTTTACTCCGGCGACAATATAGTATATTTTATACAAAACGGTGCTCAAAAGAGTTAAAACTTCAACTCGGGGGTGTTTTTTCTTTCTTCTAAGGTTAAATTGGGATAGGACAACCAAAATTGGAGATGAATTCTTCAACCTCAAGCTCTCCTAGGGTTAAATTTCTGTTGCCCTGACCCAATATAATCCTAAGAAGAAGTGGAACACTACAAATCTAACGTTAGCTCTTTTGAGCTTTAATTTAGAAAAGACCCCTTCGCAGTTCATAATATATCTGAGCACAACAGCTATCTTTCACGTTGTGAGTCACGTAGGATGCACACGATGGTCACGTGATTAAACTCGCCGAAAATTTGGTTTCGGTAAAAAAAAAAAAACAGAGGGTTTATCCTATCACTATTTTGCATAGAATATATTATACCATCACCGTAATAAATAAATAAAAAAAATACCTGGTGGGAGTATTGATGTGCGCGGCAGTACGCGACGCGGATCCAAACTGACCCGGCGGAATCCCATTTTCGCTCCAAAAAGCACTAGTATGTACCCCGTGCCAAGCACGGCCCTCACCTCTTTTCTACCATTGCACTTGGAACACCTCTCCTCTTAGTTTTAGTTACATATTATTATTGTACAATTAAAATTATAAAGCATATTTAACTTTATGTATAAACAAATTTCTCATATGACGCGTACATGAAGTTGCTATAAATTATTCCCTTGTGATGATAGGCACCCTTGTCTATTGTGACTTATTGCCTAGATTAAATAAAAGTTGTTATGATATTAGAAATTCCAAGAGTAATAAGAAACGATGGGTATCTAAATATTTGATTCATTCTAATTTCAACTTCTACTTTGAAAGCAACATAAACCTGATTTGAGAAGGATGCAGCTAGATTGATGAGAAGACTATAAAGCCTAAAAAGCAAAACCCGACCAACAAAAAAAGGCATAACATTCGTATCATAATTAAAGTAGCACATAAATTATGGCAAAAGAATATAAAATTATGGCATATATATTAGTTTATATGCATAGAATATATTATACCATCACCGTAATAAATAAATAAAAAATACCTGGTGGGAGTATTGATGTGCGCGGCAGTACGCGACGCGGATCCAAACTGACCCGGCGGAATCCCATTTTCGCTCCAAAAAGCACTAGTATGTACCCCGTGCCAAGCACGGCCCTCACCTCTTTTCTACCATTGCACTTGGAACACCTCTCCTCTTAGTTTTAGTTACATATTATTATTGTACAATTAAAATTATAAAGCATATTTAACTTTATGTATAAACAAATTTCCCATATGACGCGTACATGAAGTTGCTATAAATTATTCCCTTGTGATGATAGGCACCCTTGTCTATTGTGACTTATTGCCTAGTTTAAATAAAAGTTGTTATGATATTAGAAATTCCAAGAGTAATAAGAAACGATGGGTATCTAAATATTTGATTCATTCTAATTTCAACTTCTACTTTGAAAGCAACATAAACCTGATTTGAGAAGGATGCAGCTAGATTGATGAGAAGACTATAAAGCCTAAAAAGCAAAACCCGACCAACAAAAAAAGGCATAACATTCGTATCATAATTAAAGTAGCACATAAATTATGGCAAAAGAATATAAAATTATGGCATATATATTAGTTTATATGCATAGAATATATTATACCATCACCGTAATAAATAAATAAAAAATACCTGGTGGGAGTATTGATGTGCGCGGCAGTACGCGACGCGGATCCAAACTGACCCGGCGGAATCCCATATTCGCTCCAAAAAGCACTAGTATGTACCCCGTGCCAAGCACGGCCCTCACCTCTTTTCTACCATTGCACTTGGAACACCTCTCCTCTTAGTTTTAGTTACATATTATTATTGTACAATTAAAATTATAAAGCATATTTAACTTTATGTATAAACAAATTTCCCATATGACGCGTACATGAAGTTGCTATAAATTATTCCCTTGTGATGATAGGCACCCTTGTCTATTGTGACTTATTGCCTAGTTTAAATAAAAGTTGTTATGATATTAGAAATTCCAAGAGTAATAAGAAACGATGGGTATCTAAATATTTGATTCATTCTAATTTCAACTTCTACTTTGAAAGCAACATAAACCTGATTTGAGAAGGATGCAGCTAGATTGATGAGAAGACTATAAAGCCTAAAAAGCAAAACCCGACCAACAAAAAAAGGCATAACATTCGTATCATAATTAAAGTAGCACATAAATTATGGCAAAAGAATATAAAATTATGGCATATATATTAGTTTATATGCATAGAATATATTATACCATCACCGTAATAAATAAATAAAAAATACCTGGTGGGAGTATTGATGTGCGCGACAGTAGGCGACGCGGATCCAAACTGACCCGGCGGAATCCCATTTTCGCTCCAAAAAGCACTAGTATGTACCCCGT
>NC_033798.1:19335653-19353094 GCF_001876935.1 Asparagus officinalis | reverse complement strand
TAGCAGCAGACTAAATCAAAGAAAAATAAAAAATTACAAACTTTTCCTCTTGTGAACAAATCGGGAGCTCCTGTTTGCGTCGCTCGCTTGTGTGGGGTCTTTGCGGCAACGCCGGGGGTTTAATCCGTGGACCACCGCGCGAAGCTGATCCGGGTTCGGCATTCTACAGCGAGTATCGGGTATATATTCACGAGGGAAGTAATAGCCGGGAGGGATGTAATCCACCAAGGGGGAATAATGCGCTCAGGATCTCGAGATCTAAGAACGCAAGGCTTAGATCTGGAGTGTAGATCTGCGCGTGTAGATCTCGCAGATGACTGGTTCTGTCTTCCTCTCGAGATCCGTCCGTTGTTTCTCCGGTGACGTGGATGGTCGCGCGAGGATGAGCAGATCTGAGGGATGTGCAAGTCTTCTGGTCTTCAAGGCTCGCGGGTTCAGGCTCTTTTCAATCCGCAGAGTTTGCGGTTCTTGAAAAGTTTCGACTCTGAAAAAATGGAACAATCTCTAGGCCGTGATTTAAGGCTCCAGGGATCTCAGGTGCTAGGAATAGATTGTGTCGGGCCACGATTCCGTCCCACTGTCGGCTGCACCGGTTAGACGTCGGGTGCCAGGGGTCGTCATCCGCTCGGGGTGGGCCGGGGCACATTGTGCCTGAGCCACCAGGTTGGGGAGGGATGGCTCGGCGGTCATGCCGTACGTGCGAGGCCCAAGGTGGCGTGCGGCCAGCTCGGTGGGAGCCAGCACCACCACCGAGGTGGCTCGGTGCCTTTGGCGCGAAGGCCACCTTGGGGTGGCTCGGCCTTGGCCGAGCCAGCCCGGGAGGTTGGCTTC
Organism: Asparagus officinalis; assembly: GCF_001876935.1. Classification (NCBI taxonomy): domain Eukaryota; kingdom Viridiplantae; phylum Streptophyta; class Magnoliopsida; order Asparagales; family Asparagaceae; genus Asparagus; species Asparagus officinalis. The sequence continues at coordinate 19,352,263 of NC_033798.1, read as the reverse complement.
GGTCGAGCCTGGAAGCCAGCCCCAGAGTGGACCGGCATGTGCCGAGGCCACCACCGAGGTGGCTCGGCCAACCGAGCCACATCAGGGTGGCTCGGCATGGCCGAGCCACCGTTGAGGTGCTCGCCAGCCGGAGCCACCTCACAGGTGGCATGCGCTAAGCCTGAGCCACGCCTGGAGGTGGCTCGGCTTGGCCGCAGCCGGCGACCGCGAGCGGTGTTTTCGCGACTTTTTCGAGTCGTTTTGCCGGCGTTGTCTCGTTTAGCGCGTGTTTTCGGGTTGACCTGAGTACTGCTGATTTGATAATCTGATTGTTGCAGGTGAATATTTGATCGCTGATTTGGCAGTAAATCGCAGCGTTCTTGAGTTCTGGAAGTCCGAAATTGATCTTGATTCGATCGTGATATTCGTTGCGAGGTTTTTCCGCCCTTGGTTGATGACGTCCGTTGACGATCTTCGAACACTTGCTTGATGCCCACTACGTTGCGAATGGGACGTATTTTTCGTTACGGTTGGCGTGCGATTGCGGTACGATCGTCCGTCGCCGTCGTTGGTGTCGTGCGGTGTTGTGCCGTGGACTGTGCTAATTGGACTATTAGGAGGCAATATTTATATGCCTACAGATACCAGCCCTCCAAGAAGTAGGTTTCAGCCTGTTTCTTTTATAGACGAGGTCTGAGATAGCTTTGAGTATGATTGTCCCGCCGGTAACCTTGGCAGGTTCGGTGTAAATGGAACCTCGGAATGGCTTCTGTCTTTGGACGATCCTTTCGATTAACGTCCAGGTCAAGGCTTCTTCGTGCTGTTGTCGAAAGTCTGTGATGATTCCGGGTGCTTGGCACTTTACTTGTCTAAAAGACCTTTGTCGGAGATTTTCTGAACTTGAAAGTCGATTCCTTTTAGCTGACCATTGATTGTGGCGTCGAGTCTTGATTGGAGTATTAAGAAGCATTTATAACTCGTATACTTTGCCGGGAGTGTTTAAAGAAGTCAAGTTTATACTCGTAGTACTTTTTGCGGAGTGTTTTTAAGAAGCAGTTTAGTACTCGTATACTTTTCGGAGTAGCAGATTTTTTTTGCATTGCCGCATTGATAGGCGGTTGAATCTAGGGTTACGCGTGACACGCGTGTGACGCTAGGGTTCGATGGTCGGTATCGTTGACTGTTTGATTGCACGCAGTTGATGCGGTCGTTGACACTATGGTTACGCGTTGTCCGGCGTTGACGCAGTGGGTTTTGAACGTCCGGTAGGGGCGTTAGATTTTTGTTTGGCAAGATGGCGTTGACTGGCGTTTGACCTTAGGTTACGCGTTTGTCCGGCGTTGAACCCCGCTGGGTTTGACGCGTGCGTACGTCTGATTTATTTGGATCGTAACGGGGCGTTGAACCTGGCGTTGACCTAAGGTTCACGCGTTGTCCGACGCTTGACCGTAGGTTTTGTAGACGTCGTGAACGTTGAATTTTTTTGTTTCAATGCGTTGACTGCGTGGCCTTGGAGGTTACGGTTTGTCCGGCGTTGACCCTGGGGTTTTGACGGCGTTACGTTGATTTTTTGATCGAAGCGCGTTGACCATGGCGTTGACGCTAAGGTTACGCGTTGTCCGAGTGATGACCCTGGGGGTTTTTGACCAGGTCGTACGTTGGACGCTTTTGATTTCGCAGACGGCGTTGACTGGCGTGACCTAGGTTACGCAGTTGGTCTGGCGTAGACCTTAAGGTTTTTGAAAACGTCCGTATGTTGCTCAGGGTCACGAGACGCAAGACTAAAGAAGCCCTGATGCGCTCAGTGACTCTGCGTAAATTGTATAGGATTTGGCAAAATTCCGCCAGGCGACGATCACGGGTTTGATGCGCCTTCCGACATCGCGGTTTGAGTGGGCTAGCTGGCGGATTGTTTGTAAGTCGTTCCGCATGTGACGTTTTATGCTAAAAAGAGTTAACTCTTTTAGTGGCTGACGGATATTGAATAGCTGCTAGACTTCGTCTGTTCTCCTGTGAAAAGACTAAACAGCAACGTGTATCAGACGTTGACTTAGGATTTTTGGCAAATCCTGCAGCCCTCCGCGGATTTGTCATGTCTTTTAGCCGATTACCGTTTTGAATCGGGCTTACATGGCGGATTTCTTAAGTCCGTTCCGCATGTGACGTTGTGCTAAAGGAAATGAAGCTCCCTTAGACCTTGATGGCTACGACTTCGAATACGTAGACTTTCGTCTTTACTCACGGGAATAGACTACGGCCGGCGACGCGTTTAGGCGTTCTGACGTTTAGGAATTTTTGGCTAACGCCCAAGCCCTTAAGCAGGATTTGAAATTAAGGCCTTGTACCGGACTACCGTTTGAGTCCGGCGCTAGCATGCCGGATGTGACGAAATCCGTATCCGCATGTAGACCGTTGTGCTAAAGAGAAGTGAAATTTCCTTCAGACTGTGTGCTATGATGTTGAATACAATAGGCTTACTATTGTTACGGGAGATAATGGCTACGGCACGCGACAACGTGTTAGGTGTTACTTTAGGATTTTTGGCTAACCCCCAGGCCCTTCCACGAGGGTTGAGTAGCCTTTACCAGGACTACGCGTTTGAGTCGGGCTAAGCATGGCGGATTGTCTGAAATCCTTCGCAGAATTTGTAAGTTGGCGCTAAGGAATGACTCCTTTAGTACTTTGTGCTATGATGTCGAATACTAATAGACTTCGCCATTGTTAGGCGGTAAATAGGCACCCGGCAACACGTGTTGAGGCTGTTGACTTGTATGCCGCTACTTAGGTGTTCGGGATAGAGAAAATACCCCAGACTGGTATTGTCTGGTGTCTTTTTCTACGGGCGAGAGACTAAACCGGCGACGCGTGGTTAGGGGCGTCGGCATATACTTTCTTAGGATTTGCAGGATGACATTCCAGGATGCGTGTAAGGCATGGATTTTGGTTGGCTATTAAAACAACCTGCCGCAAATGTTGAATATGGCGGACGAGTGTTTCTTTTAACGGTTAAGAAAAACTAACCGGCAGCGCAGGTTAATGGCCGGCGACTTATCCTTACTTAGGTTTCAGGATAAGAATACGCCCAGAATCAGAAGCTCTGGTGTCTTGTTTGTAGCGGAAAAAGACTAACCGGCAGCGCGTGTTAGGCGGCAGACTTATCCCTCGCTTAGGATTCGGATAAACTTCTAGGAATGAATCCCTAAGTTTGACAAACTTTGGAAAAAGATTGGTGCGGAAAAGGAAGAATTTTATATCCTATTTCCCGGTCTTCTTTTAGGGTTGAAGGCAAACACAACAGGACAGAGGAAGGATAGAAGTTTTATATTCTATTAGCTGGATTCTGGAAAGGAGAATTTTATTCATATTTGCCAGCGAAGAAGGAACTCAAAAAGTGGGGTAGACCACTCCGAGAATCTGGGGAAATTTAGATAAACTTGCCTTTTATAGGATGGGTTATCTAAACTGAGATGAGTTCTTCGTTTATAAATCAAAGTTGAAATTTTCAACCTCGCGGTTTATAACCATCGAAAAAGGTTTAACCAAAGAGAAAAGTGAAGGAGTTCTTTCGTTTATCGAAAAGGGACTGCCGACTGAAAGCTGGACGCTCTGTTCATGGAGAGAATCAAGAGGGTCAGAAGAAAACATTTTTGGTGGGCTCACATGTAATTGAATTGATCAGTGAGGGGATTTTGGTGGTGAAAAAATGATTATTGGGTTATGCGCCCTCTAGAATATTAAGTGCGTAATGAATTCTTCAAGGAACTTTCCCATGATAAGATGAGTTATCCGAAGGTACTTCAAGGATAGTACTTTTTCAGGGAACTTCCCATTTATTGGCATTAATTGCCTGGCGCCCTGCTGGAGTAATTAGTTGGATATGCGCCCGTTTGAATAGACTGTGTCCTATTGACAAACGGGTCCTTCCCACTTGGGTTCGGAATTACCTTCCTCTTAGAGGTGAGAATTATTGGTCCGGCGGAGCAGCGAGGACGCAGGATCTCGCTTCCTTGAAGCTTCTGCTTGGTCCGGGACTCTTTTGTTAAAAGGCCCATTGACATCCCCTGGCTGTGGTAAAAACTCGAGTGTGTTGTTGACCTCCAACGCTTTTCATCCAGCCTTCTGCGAGGCTTATCGAGACGCTTCTGATGTTTGTTCCTTTTCTAATGCCGTGCGTCGATCCTCCGTTGCGAGGGCGATCCGAAGGGACGGGAATCTAAAATTATACGGTAGCACCGCTTCACATGCCGTATACCAGCGAATCACGGGGTAAGCTCGCGTAGGCGTGCGTATGGTGGTGCGATAAGCGAACAGAGCTGCTGTCAGCCGGAGGTTATCGTCCCATCGTCTCAGTTTATTGGTCCTTCACAGAGCTGGACAAGATCCTTAATGAATGCGTCTTGTTAAACAGCCTCCGCTAATCCATTCGGTCTGGCGGGGTAGTAAGCTGTCGACGAAACAGCATCTTCGATTTTGAACTTGTCGCGCAGAAATCTGACGAAGGCATTGCTTATGAATTGCGGACGCGTTTGTCATGAATGATCCGTACTTGGCACGCGCCGTGTCGTAGATGACCTGATGCGTTGATGGAAATTGATGACGTTGTTCGTCTTCAAACTTCTCTAAGCGGGAAAGTCTGCTGTCAGCCCGGACTTTGAGAATAATCTGTGAATCCGAGGATGAACCGATCACCTTTGAACTGAAGGGGGAAAAATAGGACGGCGACATGTCCATGCCCCAAGTCTGCGAACGGCCAAGGACGTGGTTGACGTGTGCACTGCTCTGGCGGTTGAGCATATTAATTCGGCATGTATCTGGCAAGCGTGGCAGGATTCGTCAGTGCGTATTCGATTGCGTCACGAACCGAGATCGTTGGCCAGATAATATCCCAATGCCTCCTGATGGCGATCATACATTTAGGACGGCGGTGATGCGCACTCACATTCTCCTTCGTGTGGCTTCCTTAAGAAGCTTCCTTTGCTCTGACTGTTGCGAAAGGCATCGGAGTAAAAGACGCATCGTACCCTCTATCGGTATAATGTATGGTTTCAGTATTATAGAAGAACTTGGAGTCTTCGCGGAATTGATTCCTTTTCTTTTTAGTCGATCCTCTACCGGATCTTTGTAATCCAAGATGACAATCATTTCAATGAAAAAGATAACAGTTTTCCACGCGAACAATGGGTCCGTGTCAAATGGAATCGTTCGACACTGGAAGAACGTATCCGCAAACGCCGCGCACTATCAGCGCAGGCACGGGCTCAAGGGAATCGTTCGACACTGGAAGAACGTATCCGCAAACGCCGCGCACTATCAGCGCAGGCACGGGCTCAAGTCCAAAAAGCCCGTAGAGGACTGCAGAAGGAGGTGGCCAAAAAGCCGCCACTAACCCGCCAAGTATGGAAACCGAAGTCTGAAGCGGCGATTCAGGCTAAGGCATAACCATTGCAGCCTCCAGCAAAGGTTCAACTTCCGGCGAAACACTCTAAATCGTCGATAATTTCCATGGCTACTCCGGGAGATCATGCAGAATCATCCTGAAGAAAGAAGCCAGTTTTGGAACCAGATTGACCAGCAAATCCAAGCGCTGACAAACCAGCAAGGCGAGCCAAATCGTCATAACCAGATTGATCTGGAAGATGAGGAAGCTCACAATGCCAATAATCCTCCCGTCAATGCAGGGGGTGGTAACGAGAATGCAGATGAAGACTCAGGTGAAAACCTGAAGATTAAAAATCTCGAGAGCAAAATCAATACGTTGATTTCCGCTCAAGAGATGAAGAAGACGGGCATTCCTTGTCCGTACCCACGAGAATGGGAATCAATCCCCTATCCGGCGAAGTTCAGTCAAATTAACTTCACGCTGTTTGATGGAAAGGGTTCACCCACACAGCATTTGATTTACTTCAAATCGCACTGGGTGTTATCTCTGGTAATGAGCCTCTGATGGTACGGTCCTTCGTTGGCACTCTTCGCGGAGCCGCCTTCGATTGGTATCGTCGCCTCAAGCTAGGAAGCGTGAACAGCTGGGACGACATAGAGACTAAGTTCCTCGCTAACTTCTTCGACTATGACACCGAGATTTCAATTGGCACACTATTTGATGAGAAGCAGAAAAATGGTGAAACAGTTAAAAACTTCGTAAAGAGATTCCGAAACAAAGCAATGAATTGCAGGGATCCGGTCAGTGAAGACTTTATCCTCAAGACTTGTACATCCTCGAAGCGATGGGAACAGCACCGTCTGACACTTGGAAAGACTTGAAGGTGCGCGGTGAACAAGCCGAACGCTTCCTCCGAAGGAAGAAGGCCGAGAGGAACCGACCGACGGCTAATCCTCCGAACTCAAACTTTACCTCTCGTGGTAAGGGCAAGGCACCTGCAGCTGCTGTTGGTACTAATCAAATGTCCCAACAACAATCCCGAAGGTAGCAAAAGACTTCGGGTCCGAGACTCCAAAAAGAGTTCTCTTTCAAGGACGAAGACGTTCCAGCCATCTTCGAATCCCTCCTTGAAAATAACAAGATCAAGCTACCACCTATCACAAATCAGGAGGAAGCTAACAACACGACGGACCCAAAGTACTGTGCGTACCACAGGAGGGTCCTTCATCCCACCAAGGATTGCTTTGCTCTCAAGAATAGCATCCAAACCTTGGTTGAAGCCGGCGTTATATCGCTCAATTAAGTTGAATGAAGACTCCGACAAGTATAAGAGTATAAACTGCTTCTTAAGACTCCAAAGAGTATACGAGTATAAAGTGTTTCTCAATCCTCCAATAGGTGCATGAGATTAAACTGCTCCCTGCAGACTCCAAAGAGTATACGAGTATAAACTGTTTCTTAATCCTCCAACAGGTGCAAGAGGTTAAACTGCTCCCTGCATACTCCAATAGGTATATGATTCTAAACTGTTTCCCACTTTTGACGGGAAGTTCCTGGAGAATATTACGCTAATATTCTTAAGGATAACCCGGTCAGGTAACTTAGAATAATATCCGAACCAGTTCTGCAGAGGAAGCTGGGGGTGGATGATTTATGTAACGGGAAGTTCCTAGAGAATCATATATTCTTAAGGATAACCTGAACATGCGATTGAGGATAAGGTACTCCTCGTTACACCCAGTTTTGTAAGAAAGCTGGGGTGGATAATTCGTGTAACGGGAAGTTTCCACGAGAATGTTAATATTCTTAGGGATAACCCGATCGATATGAACAAAGTGATGAACACTAAATCTCTCACCAATCAGACTAATTGACGGTGGGACCACTAAATTCGATCAAGTTTAATCCAATCAAACTTACGCTATGTTTGTGCACTCAACACTTTCATAGTTAGAGTCCGGATATAATAAATCTTGATCTGTCACCTGGTCAAACCTTTCTACAGTTAGGACCACAATCAAAATCCCCCTCTCGATTCCTCCAATGAACGAGAGGTCCACAGATCGAGCGATCAAACCTTCCTACAGTTAGGATCGTCTCAAACCTCCCAATTGGTCAAACCTTCTTACAGTTAGGACCACAGTCAAAATCCCCTCTCGATTCCTCCAATGAACGAGAGGTCCACTTTCAAATCGAGTGATCAAACCTTCCTACAGTTAGGGTCACCTCAAACTCCCATTTGGCCAAACCTTCCTACAGTTAGGGTCAAAACCATAATTCACTCTCGATAAACGAGAAATTCATCTTTGGTTCGGTAATCAAACCTTCCGACAGTTAGGGTTATCTGAATCTTTTCGATTCTCGGAGTGGAGATCCCACTTTTAGTTTCACCTTTCCAGATTCTGGGGGTAGAGATCCTACCTCGAGTCTCCTTTCTTGCTGAAGATAGAATATAAAATTCTTCTTCTTCAGTGTCGGGAGATAGAATATAAAATTCTTCCTCTCCCATTTCGGGTTCGTCTTTACCCCAAGAGAAGACACCACCTTTTTCAACTCCTAAAATCTGTGCCTCACAGATACAGGGAATTTTATCCCGAATCCTAAGTAGGGATAAGTCAACGCCTAACACGCGTTGCCGGTTTAGTCTTTCACCGATTGAAGAAGACACTAGAATTCCAGTCTAGGAAGTTTATCCCGAATCCTAAGCAGGGATAAGTCTGCGCCTAACCCGCGCTGCCGGTTAGTTCTTAACCGTTAAAAAGAACACCCGTCCGCATATTCAACATTGTGGCAGGTTGTTATTAATAACACCAAAATCCATGCCTTACACGCCGTTAAAAAGAACACCCGTTTACATATTCAACATTGTGGCAGGGTGTTATTAATAACACCGAAATCCATGCCTTACACGCATGGGGAATTTCATCATGAATCCTAAGAAAGGATATGCCGACGCCTAACACGCGTCGCCGGTTAAGTCTTTCTTCATAGAAAAAGACACCAGAGTTCGATTCTGGGGTATTTTATCCCGAAGCCTAAGTAGAGATAAGTCAGCGTCTAATACACGTTGCTGGGTAGCCTATTCCCGTAACAATAGCGAAGCCTATGTATTCGACATCATAGCACAAAGTCTCAGAGAATTCACTCTCTAAGCACAACGTTACATGCGGAACGGATTTAGACAATCCGTATGCTAGCCCGATTCAAATGGTAGTCGGTAAAGGCTAATCAAATCCGTTGAAGGCTGGGGGTTAGCCAAAAATCCTAAAGTCAACGCCTAACACGCGTCGCCGGGAAGTCTATTCCCGTGAGAAAGACGAAGTCTACGTATTCAATATCGTAGCACTAAGAGTGTTAACTCTCTTAGCACAACGTCACATGCGGAACGGATTTAGATAATCCGCATGCTAGCCCGACTCAAACGGTAGTCGGTAAAGGCTCATCAAACCCGTTGATGGCTGAGGGTTTGCCAAAAATCCTATAAATACGAGAGTCACTGACGCATCAGCTTCATTAGTTGGTCTCGTGACTTGAGCATCTAATGACATTCGAAACCCTAGGGTCATAACGTGTAACCCTAGGTCAACGTCAGTCAACGCGTTGCGATCAAAAAGTCAACGTACGACGTTCAAAACCCTAAAGGTCAACGTCGGACAACGTGTAACCCTAGGTCAACGCCAGTCAACGCGTTGCGATCAAAAAGTCAACGTACGACGTTCAAAACCCTAAGGTCAATGCCGGACAACGCGTAACCCTAGGTCAACGCTAGTCAATACGTTGCGATCAAAAAGTCAACGTACAACGTTCAAAACCCTAGGGTCAACGCCGGTCAACACGTAACCCTAGGTCAACGCCGATCAATGCGTTGCAACGAAAGAATCAATACTCCGAAAAGTATATAAGTATAAACTGCTTCTTAATACTCCGAAAAGTATACGAGTATAAACTGCTTCTTAATACTCCGAAAAGTATACGAGTAAAAACTGCTTCTTAATACTCCAATAAGGTATACGAGTATAAACTGTTCCCTATTGTTGGTTGGGAAGTTCCTGGAGAATATTTTGCTAAAAAAAAATTCTTAAGGATAACTCAACAACACTACGCCGGACAACGCGTCGCAAAATAAAGACTCAACGCCAACAATCAGTTCTATGTTGAACCAACAAGCACGAGCTAAAGATCAGAAAATCAGGAATCGACTTCAAGTTCAAAATTCCGACAACGGTCAGACAATAAATGCAGCACCGGAAACCTTACAGACATTCGACAAAGCACCGAATAGCCTGAAGGATTGAAGGAATCAAGAACACAAGTCATTCCAAGGTCCCATTACACCGACGAGGCTAACGAACCGCATGCAAACAATGGAATACATCCACTCGCATGCGGAATCAAGCTAATAGTTCGGTGAGTCAACGAGTCATCCAACCATAGAACGGATTTGAACTCAAACACCAAGGCGGATTTACTGCCATATTAGGGTTCGGACCGTCAAATCAGAGTCCGGATCAACAACGAAGCAGGTTTACTGCCAAATCAGGATTCAGATCAACAAATCAGAGTTTAAATCAACCACGAGACCGAAAAAAACGGCAAAAACACAAACACCAAGGGGACTCGGCCAAAACCGAGCCACCTCTAGGTGGCTCGATGGGAGCCACCTATAAGTCGCTAGTGGCCGAGCCACCTATGGGTGGCCGGCCAGATCTGTGCCCGGGCACAGTTCTGAGTGCCTATAAATAGAGGGGGCATGGCTCATTTGTAAAATGTTAGAATTTTTGGGAGGCGAAGCTCTGTTGGATTAAAGGCTCAGAACTAAAAAAGATTGAAGCTTTGGGACTTTGAGGACTTGCTCTTCCAGATCCGGTGCTCGGCGATCGTCAACGCCAAATAAGGCAAGAGTTCGAGAGGAACCGGATCTCAGATCTACGTAGTCATCCTCCAGATCAAAGCTTGGTCTTTGATCCCGAGGACTAGGGCGATTATTTCCTTGTTGAATTAATCCCCCCCGGCTATTATTTCCTTTGCGAAATAATACCCGTCATACTGCGTAGATCCGACCAGATCTAGATCGCGTGGTGGTCCACGGATAAACCCCGGCGCAGGCGAAGAACCCACGCAAGCGAGTGACCACAAAACAGGAGCTCGCGATTTGTTCGACAAATAAGGAAAGAATTTTAATTTTCTTTTTCTTTTGATCTCGTTGTAACTGGATCTTATAAAAAGACCGGATTTTTGTAATCGATAAACTATTACAAGAGTGTGCAATGAATTCAATGAAGAAAGCTACGATTTTTCCCGTGAACAATCATCTCAACAGAACCTAAATTGTTTCAGTTGACAAAACTCTCGTCAGATTAATAATACACTTTTGATAACTAGCATCCTTACAGAGTTTGAATTTAACTTGCGACACTCCCAATGTAATGACAATTCCTCTGTTAAAATCAACTTACCGATTCTCGTCAATAGAACGATAAGTCTCTAAAATCACTCAAAGCATGATCAATTTACTAACTCTCCCCAACAGAGTAGTAAATAACCAATTTATCAACTCTTTTCAACAAAGTGATAAAAATTTCCAAACTTTTCTTAAATCACGAATACCAAAATTTGTCGCCTGTGGTGATAAACTCACTTAGCAATTCTCCACAGCGAGACGCTAATTCTCAAAATCTTGTTCAAATCACAAGTATCACAAGTCATCGCTCTGATGATAAACCACTTGGGAATTCTCCCCAGCAAGATGCTAAGTCCCCCGAAATCTTGTTCAACATTTTTCCTGTCACGTTAATATCACACCTCTGACAAATCCACTTATCGACTCTCCTCAATAGAGCGATAGGTCTTCAAAATTACCCCGATCGTAACATTTTCCTTATCATATTATTATCACACCTCTGACAAATCCACTTATCGACTCTCCTCAATAGAGCGATAGGTCCTCAAAATTATCCCGATCGCAATATTTTCCCTATCACGTTAATATCACACCTCTGACAAATCCACTTATCGACTCTCCTCAATAGAGCGATAGGTCCTCAAAATTGTCCTAATCATAACATTTTCCCTATCACGTTAATATCACACTTCTGATAAAATCTACTTATCGAATCTCCCCAATAGAGGTCCTCAAAATTGCCTCGATCGTAATATTTTTCCTGTTACGTTAACATCATACCTCTAACAGTTCAAACCCCCCCATTTGAACCTTTTTATTCCTATACATAAGAATAACAAGTGTTCTTATAAAATTCCCAGCGGGTCAAAACCTTTCCAGAATTATCTCTGGTGGTAACAAGGAAAATTTTGGAACTTCACTTCATGTGAAAATTCATGCCAAGTTAATACCATACCTCTGGCAATTATGGATTTCTTTTAGTGTTTAAAGCAAAAACATAATACAGGAAGAATTCTATTGAACAGTCTTACCCTAAGAGAATGACAAGTTCTTATCCCCAGCAGATGAAAGTTTTTTGGAAATATCTTAAATGATAATAAAGAGAATTTTCTAAATCAAGCCTATTATGGCATTTCTCAGATAATTTTATTGCTTCAAGTTAGAACATGACAAGTGCAAGAAGTAAAGGAAAAGCCAAAACCATGTTCTTTTTATTTTATTCAGAAATATTAAGAAGCGATGCAAAGCCTTGTTCTTATCAAATAAAAAGACCAATACATAATTAAGCCTCTGGGCCCATGAAATTAAAAGATGCGAGCCGGGACTTGATAGCAGAAAGTTTCTCTTCATGAGCGGCTTGAACCATTAGTTCAGCTTTCTTCTTGAGTTCGTGCTCGTCTGGCATCGCCGAGGCAGCTTCCTTTTGGGCAAATTCAAGAGATTGGATCGATGAGTAATATGTGGCGTAGGTCTTCACCTTTCAACTGTGAGCTTTTTCAGGATTTCTTCCTCTCGACCAAGCTCAGCCTTGTGTTGGGCTAATTCCACCTCTAATCGATCGATCTCCGCTCGAGACGTCTGTATAGCAGTGTTAGAAGCAACCACAACCTGGATCTTCTGAACACATTGCTCCTACAAGAATGCAATCTCAATCTCCCTTTCAGCTATATTTTTCTGAAGAGCTTCATACTTATGAGCAGCCTCAGCCTTGAGATCGTCAAAGGTTGATGTAATTTGAGTAGAAAGATCAGCACAGCACAGCTCCTCTAAAGCTTTCAAGTCCTTTTCCAGTCGAGAGACATTATCTGAGCAGTGCTAAAAATATTGAGCGTTGTCCACATACTGAATGTTGTTCAGAGAGTTCACAAATATTAGCCTGAAAGAATCAAATGAAGCTCATCCAGTACTAACTTCCTCGATCGTCATCTTCATCATGTCCTCCAACTGCCTCATAAGAATTTTAAGCATCGAAGGAATGACCACCGGACTTAGAGAAGTAACAGAGGGCATCACTGGGGCTCCTGAAGTTGTAGATCTCGGTGTAAGAACAGTTGGTGATGATCATGAAGAAACCGGAGAAGCCATGGCAATCTCCAATTGTGAAGGACTTAAAGGGAGAACCATAAGCGCCCCCGCTTGGGTTGACCTTAACATACTCTCCGTCTCTGCAGGTTTGAGGGAAATCATTAACGGATGGGATTTCTCTTGCAAAGAAGTTGTCGTCGTCTGTGTGGGTTCTGGGAGAGAAGTAGATGTTGCCTATTGATCTGGAGGCAAGATCATGTCAGTGGCTTCATGAGTTGGAGAGCCTACACAAAAAAGCAGTTAGTGCCTAAAAAGGAAAATATCAGAAAGACTAGAGTGGTAATATTTACCAATAGGGGAAGGAGGGACGTAGGCCGATTCCTTGTCAGAAGAGAGCGGTGGTGGAATAGCCCAATCAACAAGATTATCATCACTATCACTTTCCTCCCCATCAGCACCGTCGCCATGTGAAGAGGTCTCATAATCCACTTCTTCTTCATCATCTGCAGCCGAAGGTCCAGGAGAACTCATGATTGCATCTGCTTTAGTCATTATGCCTATTGTCGGGCTAGGGATAGTAGCCTCCAAAGGGGTAATAATGCAGAAGTGGCAGGGGACTGGTTTTCGCTAGGCTTTTCAAACTCGGCCACTGTAGGTTCGTCTGCGGGAGGCCTAATCCCTTCAGATTGAGACACTATAGGCATCACCTCTGTAGTTGGAAGAGTGGCATCTGAAGCTTGACCTGGAAATGGTGAAATAACAGGGTCCATTATGGGGGAAGACTTTGTATCCCCAGCAAACGACTCATCCTCGCCTTCTTCCTGGTCCGAAGGATGATAGGAAGAGAATTCGCTTGATAACGCTAGACCCATGGAGTGAAGTCCAGTGCGAAGGGGACGATTTGCAGCAGAAGATCCCTATTTTTCCTCTCTCCCAGTGGATATAAAACCATCCGCCATTAATTTCTGAGAAGGAGAGTCTATTAATAATTTTCTGCGAGTACGTTTCTCGTACTGAACTGCTTCCTCCTCAGTAAGTGCCCTTTTTCTAGCTACCCTTGTTCTTAGAGTTTCGGCAACCCTAGAACTTACTGCTGGAGCACTCTCTAGTCCCTGGTCTCCTTCTTCTTCTTCAGCTTCATCCTCATAAGATAAGAACTCGCTGATTCCTTTCAGACGAGATACTCGGGATCCTCTTCTAGATGAGTACATTCTTCTAATTTCCCATTAAGTCGGACAAATTTAGCCTATAATCAGGCATCTTAGAAGCCGTGTGGTACCAATTGCAGAAGGCCATAGAGAGGAGAGAGTTGGGCATTTTGTAGGGTAATCTGAATGTAGCTCCAATGCAGCCTGTTGTGGAATAGTACCAGGCCCGAGCTCCTTCATATAGATTACTAACAACTACAAGATGACCCCATGGATTCCCAATGTATAATTGATCGTACCCAAATTGTCGATCTAACCTGTACGGTTAGTACGGTTCAATTATGCATTTCTCATTCTGCCTGAGAAGGAGATAACCTAGTCTAATGTTAAGTAACCAGTGGAAAACTCCTCCGTCTAATCGAGTGAAACCATTCGGGCCAGCTGTGTCTTGAAATACTTGCCCATAACCCCCGCCTTCAAAGTCTGAAAAGCAGTGGAATATCTGATAGTTGAGGTCTCTCGACAAAATTTGACGAACCCTTACTACGTACATACCCTCCCAGGTAGCTTCTTTCAATCTCTACAAGAAGGGGACAAATCTGTCGTCTGAGGAAGATGGTGCGCTCATTAAATGAGGACAATGGGATATGTACCATGCCATCAGATAAGTATACGGCAAGGGTACTCAAGGATTAGGAGTTATCAAACTTTTCTTCTCTCCGGTGCCTGTCTCTTTCACCTGAATGAATTCCAGGCATAACTCCCTCAAACCATGCTGCAAACAGCATGTCATAGCCGAAAGTAAATTCACGGGCCTCCTATGGGCTAAGAGAACAGCTAGATAGACTACTTCTACTACTATAGCGTCTATCGGCCTGGTGGGGACGACACACCGTTTCAGCCATAACATGAGAAAACCTGCCAGCAAGGCCATGTTAGAAATGGGAAAAGCAGCTTGATGGTGGAAGCTTTTGAATTCAGTCTGAGCAGGGAAACCATCTTCTAATCCCTCATTGACGTAATGAACAATGACATCATTGATCAAAGCTTGAATAGTCTCAGGGGTGCTCACACTCCACGAGACACAACAACATTTTTATGAGATAAATTCTGAAAGAGATATTCTGCCCAGGACAGTTGCTTTATGCCACATCATCGTGTTCCCGTCAGTTGAGTGCAGATTTGAAAATGACACATCACTTCCCATACGGTGTCATAGACCTCAGGGTTTGTCTCTTTCAAAATCCCAAGGTCATTCGATCCTGGGATGAACTCTTCATAGGGTAAATCTCCAAAGAGAAGACTAGAAACGTCATACATTTCGTGGAGGGCAAACCCTAATTCCCCTACCGGAGTAAAGAATATACACGTCTTTGGGTTGTATCTCTCCAAAATAGCATAAAAATTATAATGGTTGTAATTAATACCATATCTGGTATCCATTATAGGGCAGCCGAGTCCAGATCGAGCTAGCGGCCCCTCTAACTCTGTCAGCACAAATTCTGTTATCCCTATCCACCACCCTGCTTTGGTGGAATGTACCCATCCGGGAGTATTAAATACTTAAGAAGGGAAGTCCTCTTTCACAGCCAAAAATCTCCGCATGAAAGTGTTGGCTGGACTAGCTATTTCTCCTACATGGTATCCCCTTGAGAATAAGCATGGCTCTAAGGCTGATACCTGTCGGTTGTAACCTATGGTGTGTATGCCTGAATAAGTCAAAGCCCTAACGGCTACCCCATCCTACTCTCTAACAAGGTCCCAATTCATATGTCGGGAGACAGAGACACACTGATAATAGGAGATAGGGAACATCCTATGCATCTCGGGAAGAAAGAAGCGGTGATCCCCTATTTGTCTTAACCACTTGTAATGACCATCATGTACGATTTTTTTCTGGATGACAATATGGTCCCCAAACAAAAATGCTGGCTTAGTGAACTTCTTATGAGATTTAGTTTTAAACATGGCATCTGTAACAAGAATCCTGAGTACAGCCAGGCTAGCTTGGGTAATTAGAGTGGCACGTTCTTTATCAACATCTTGAAAAACCGGGAGTTCTTGACGTAGATTGAATTGCATGTTCAAATCCACGTCACCCTCACGACCAAAGTGATGATGAAAAGTGAGAGGTTCGTGGGTGTAAGGTACTGCAAAAGAGAAAGGTACTCAATCAGATAAAACAAAACGAAAAAGACCTAATTTAAATACAAAGATTGAACTCCTTGAGAAAGAGGTCATGCGCAGAGTTCAGACTCTGCGTTAAATACTTTTAACACAGAGTCCAAATCCTGTGTTAAAATAGTGAAACGCAGAGGTCAGATCCTACATTAAACATTCAAAACACACGGTTCAGACCTTGTGTTAAAAATTCTTTTTTAACACAGAGGTCAAATCCTGCGTTAAGCATTCAAACGCACGGTTCGAACTCTGTGTTAGAATAATGAAACATAGAGTTCAAATCCTACATTAAACATTCAAATGCACGGTTCAGACCCTACGTTAAATATTCTTTTTAACGCAGAAGTCGGATCTAGCACTTCAAATTCTAAAGGTATATGTCCGACTCTGCGTCACAACATCAGAACGAGTTTCCTCGTTGATCAAAACTTGTTGAAGCAAGTTTGGCTACCATGAAAAGTTGGCACTTACCACCGACGAGAGGAGTTCGTGGCGG
>NC_033798.1:19304420-19335643 GCF_001876935.1 Asparagus officinalis | reverse complement strand
ATGCCGCCAATGACCGGAGTCGGCAACAAACTCGGAGCAGCAGCGACGGTGGATTTGGGATGTGAAACAATCTTCTTCCTGGGTGCTATTAAGAACGATGGTCGGAGAAGATGAAAATGATTCACCGGAATTTAAACAAAAATTTTTTGTTAAGCCTTTTAGAGAAGAACAGAGGAAAGAGTCGAATGACTCTTGATTTGACCCCAGCGGTCTATTTATAGACAACTGTGAGTTGTCTAATCAGAACGAGATTCTAGGCTAGGATCTCGCCAAACGCGACCTCTGCGTCTACGTTGGTTGAACTTCTGAACGTAGAGTTCATCCCTACGTTTTAATTCTCAAATACAGAGTTCACTTATGCGTTTTAAACACCACAAAAGGAATATCTCAACGACCAAGGCTAAGACACAGCTCCAGATAAATAAAGAGAGGCTAATATTGGCCATCAAGGTGACTAAAGCCGAGAAGAAACTGGCTTATGATAAGCAACTATACAGCCTTCCGGATGAGTACAGATAGGTTACAGTCAGTGATGATTGAAATCGTCGAGTTCGATCCATCAAGCAACTCATTCTTCTGAAGGGCTTAACATTCCTACCAAGATGAACAAAGCCAAAAGGTATTCAACCTCACTAAAGAAGACCTCATTAACAAGTTTGCAGTTGGTGTTTCCATGATAACATCGCTATCATCGGACTTTTTATTACTTAAAGCCCGCAGCCGCAGGTCGAGTGTTCATCAATGGCTACAAGAATTTTCTGGACATAGAACACACCTCATCACAGATTGAGTGGAGTATCTCAAGGATCCAGACAAAATCCGAAGAATACACCTCATCGCAGATTGAGTGGAGTATCTGAAGGATCCAGACAAAACCCGAAGAATACACCTCATCGCAGATTGAGTGGAGTATCTCAAGGACCCATACAAAATCCAAAGAATACACCTCATCACAGATTGAGTGGAGTATCTCAAGGACCCATATAAAATCCGAAGAATACACATCATCGTAGATTGAATGGAGTATCTTAAGGATCCAGATAAAATCTGAAGAATACACCTCATCACATATTGAGTGGAGTATCTTAAGGATTCAAACGAGTTTGTTATCATCTTCATCCTTGTTTGGTTTAATAACAATAGGATTTAGCTTGTTTGACTAAGTTCATTAGCATCAAGACGCGAAAGTTACCTTGTTTGGTTTAAGGAAGTTGAATCACTACGGTCCAATAACCAGGTCCACGAGGTCTTCGAATCAGATGTAGTGAACGATCAATCAACAAAATTTTAAGATCCAAAGTATTTTGAAAATTCGTCCCAGTCAACCGTGAACTTTCGAAAACTTTAGAGGGGGTTCTGTAGGCTGTATAAAAATCACAATAGATAGCTGATCCCTGTCAAACCTCAACCAATAGTTTTGACTAAGAATGTTACAATCAAATGACTTTCATGTCAACAAATAAAAGCTGCAAATGGAGAACTTTTCACATAGATCGAGAGGAGTTACAATTCAATGACCCTTCTGACGACTGACGAAAACTCTATTCAGTGGCATTTACCATCAACTGTGAGAGTTACAATCTAACGACTTTCACACCTCAAGACAGCTAAAGTGAAGATTACTGAACAATGGTCTTTGCAACACTTTGTAGAAGAGGATTACAAGTCACAAGCCCCTTTTGAACGCAGAGCTCACCTTTGCATTTAGGTTCTTGTAACGCAAGCAACCCCGCATTTCCAACACGCAGTGGACGAAACGCAAGCGCCCCCTGTGTTTTCATCATCTAGCAGACACCTAACTCTGCATCTCAAGTCTAAGACACAGAGTTAGAACTCAGAACGCAAGCGGCCCCTGCGTTTTCAATTTTCAGCAAGCACCCAACTCTGCATCTCGAGTCTAAGACACAGAGCTAAGGCTTGTAACGCCAATTTAAGCGTTTGACTTATTCAAACACAAGCTGAACGGCCTCAGAACCATTTATCCCATGTTTTGAGGGATTCTCGCCCACGTTGGAGTGGATTTAGGGGTTAGTTACACCCCTTATCCCCTATAAATAACCACATTACTCAACCGAGTAAAGGGGTTGGGTTTTTAGAGATCAGATTATCCTCAAGATCTTGGAGCATTCATCAGCAGCTAAGGAAGGATCTTGGAGGAGATTTGCTATCTCAACTTCAGCAACAGCAAATCCATTTGGCTTATTAATCTATTATTCGGTTTCAACAACTCTATTTAACAGAGTTCTAACTCGTTCTGAGTTACAAAACTCGTTAAGAGTTCTTAATCAAACTCATCACACAAGTTAGTTGTTCTAGTGAATTGAGACGTTCGGATCGTCAACGGAGAGCAAATTTGACACGAGCATTCGAAGGAGGCACTCCATCGCCACCGTGAAGAACCCAGAATTAAACAAACGGGAGAATTCAGATCAATTATCCTCTCTTTTGTAATCGAAAATCCAAATTGTAATTGAGATTGAGAGAATACAAATCAAATATATTTCTTTCAATTTTTTCTTTTTACTACAAATTTTCCAACATACAGTCGAGGATTGGCAGATTAAAATTCCAAGCATTATGTCTGGACTCTAACAATGAGAGTGTTGAGTGCACAGACACAGTGTGAGTTTAAATGGATTAAACCAGAAAAAATTGTAGTGGATCCACTGTCAATTAATTTGATTAGTGATGGACTTTGTGGTGGAAGATTATAAATCGTCAAATACCAGTGGGAGTTTTTTATGATGAAGATTGATCCAACGAAGTGATCAAATCTCATCTCAGCAAAAGAGTGCTTGGAAGTTGGTGAAATTGATCCCGACAATGAGATGCGTTTTATCCTTGAAAACATTCAGAGTCCGAGTGGGAGTTTCTCATTTATCCCCATTTATAGTGATCGGGTTATCCTTAAGAATACCAGGCATGACACTCTCTAGGAACTTCCCATTATATAAGTTATCCACTCCCCGCTTTCCTTACGAAACTGGGTCTAATGATGAATACTTTGTATTCAGCTGAATGGTCGGGTTATCCTTAAGAATATCACATACGATATTCTTCCAGGAACATCCTGTTAAAATTAGGAAATAGTTTAGACTCGTATACCTGTTGGACTATGTAGGGAGCAATTTATCCTCATGCACCTGTTGGAGGTTTGAGAAGCAGTTTATACTCGTATACTCTTCAGAGTCCTAATTCGGATTAATTTAGCGTTATGACGCCAACTTCAACCAATATTTTGATGCTATTCTTGAGGGTAAAATAAGTCTTGGTAGGATGAAGGATCCTTCTGTGGTACGCACAGTACTTTGGATCCAAAGTATTATTAGCTTCCTCCTAATTTGTGATAGGTGGCAGTTTAATCTTGTTGTTTTCGAGGAGGGATTCAAAAATGGCCGGAACGTCTTCGTCCTTAAAGGAGTACTCTTTTTGGCATCTGGATCCGAAGTCTTTTACTTTCTTCAGGGTTGTTGCTGTGACGTCTGATTAACATTAACAGCTGCTACAGGTGTCTTCCCGTTACCACGGGAGGCGAAGCTTGAATTCGGAGGGTTAGCCGTTAGTTGGTTTCTCTCGGCTTTCTTCCTTCTGAGGAAGCGTTCAGCTTACTCTCTGTGCACCTTCAACTCTCTCCAAATATCAGACGATGCTACTCTCCTAACTTCCAAGATATCAACGGATAGGTTGTTAAGACAGGTTTGGACGATGAAGTCTTTTGTGACTGGATCTCAGCAATTCATCGCCTTATTTCGGAAGCGCTTGACGAAGTCATCGACCGTCTCTTCGTCTTCCTGTTTCTCCTCAAAGAGCATCCTGATTGATACCTTGGTGTCTACATCAAAGAAATTGCTGAGAAATGAGCTTTCCATATCATCCCAGTTGTTGACGCTTCCACGCTTAAGACGGTGGTACCAATCGAAGCCAGCCCCGCAAAAGGTGCCCACGAATGACCAAACCATCAAGGCTTCATTGTCAGAAATCATGCCCAAGTGTGACTTGAAGTAGATCAGATGTTGAGTGGGCGAGTCATTCCCGTTGAATGATGTGAAGTTGATCAGGTTAAACTTCACCAGATCCGGGATCGACTCCCACTCTCTCGGGTAAGGACACGGAATACTGGTCTTCTTCACCTCTCGAGCAGACATCAGAGTGTTGATTTTTCTCTCAAGGTCTTTTATCTTTTCTTCCTCGTCTCTATCATGCTTTGGACGATTTTTGAGAGGAATAATACGGTCACCCCTGGCATTATCATTTTTAGTGGGACCACCCCCAGCGTTGTTATCTTCAGTGGGGCCACCCCTAACATTTTGGTCAATGGAAGGGTTATCAACATTGAGGTGTTCGTCTATGTCTGAATTACCACCTGCCCGGTAGGCATTATTGTGATGACAAGATTCGCCAATCTGATTAGACATAGCCCGAATCTGTTGGTCATGCGTTTCCCTCATCTGCTGCATAGCCATTTCCATTTCAAATTTAAAATTCTCTCTCTGCTTGGCCAGATCGTCTTCAAGGACTTTTTCCATTTGCTCGGTGTTAATCATGAACACTTCATGGGACTGTCCTAGGTTGGATACAGTGGAGTTCGAAGCGACTGTGGAGCCAGTGTCTGACTCTTTGTCGTTTGAGGATAGTCCTCTATTTATCCTCTGATAATCCCTACACCGGGTAGTTCCCGCGCGTAACCGAGTTATACATTGGGCTACGTCTAAAAAATGATGGGGACTGAAACTTCGCGTTGACTTTCCTTTATCGACCATATTGATGGTGACTTCTGGGAGTTTGTCATTTTGAACGGCCGATCTTCTCTTACGGAAACACCTCGGCTTAGGCTTCAATGTTTCGGCAGAAAATCTTTTAAATACTGATACCCTCTGTAGAGCGGTCTTAGGGTAGCTACACTCTGATAATACTATCCTGATAAATTTGGCGCACAGACAATAAAAGTTTGTCTCCTGGGTATCTCTCTTTTAAGATCTATTCGTACCCCCGGCCTGATAGTACAACTCATCGGCATGATGACCGGAGCAATCTATCGCGTGTTGGTACGACTTCTTAGGTATAACATCATCGTCTGACAAACATGTTTCCTTCTGAGGATTTGCTGCCTTATTGGCATTCTCAAGAGTCACACGTTTGAAGCCATTCTTTCGTGAGCGCGACCTCAACGGGTTCCTGGATTTCAACACGCAGTCCGAAGAAGTCTGTTATAGGAGTTTTCTCTTTATGAGAAGGCTCCGAATTGTTGCGAGAGCGTGTGCGACCCCCAGCTCGATGAGTTTCTCGGGATTCATTCACTGGGCCCAAGCGTTCTTTGATCGGAACTTTGCCTCAATTCTTGTGTAAAGGACCCAAGCAATCCGTCATCCTTATCTTAAATCGGGACAAGTCCACGCTACAACGGGGCTCCAACAGAGGTGCGTGATTCGTCAGGACATAAACAAGGACTATCGGAGACTTAAAAAAGACCACAGGATATGAACAAGGCGCAATGCGGACCGGCGAGCCACCATTTGGTGGCTCGGCCTTGGCCGAGCTAGCATTTGGTGGTTCGGCTATGTCCGTGCCAGCAGAGTGTTTTCCGATAGTTTCGGGCGCAATTCGGGTTATTTTCGACACTATTTTGGACTTCGGTCTCCAGACTTAGCGTAGTTTTAGTTGTTTCTTGACCATCTCTTCCTGCTTTAACTTTTGTGCTTCCTGCACGAGAATCCCTGCATGCGCAAGCAGTGCACGATGCTTCTGAATGTGCTCCTCGAGGGTTGAACGTGTTCTTTTAACTTGAATCCATTCATTCGTTGCTGGTTTGGAGGAGGGGCCGTTTGCTTGCTATTGAGGCATTCGACGCTTCTTAAATTTTAGATCCGCTTCATAACGGATCACATCTACAGGCTCCAAAGCCTTGGCGAATCAGCACACGAGGCGTTGGCGCTGCCTTTGACAAGCTCTCTTTGATAAAGTGGGCGTGCCTCCAGCGACTATCTCCTTGATTGAGGAGGAGTCAAGATCCGTAGATCCGGCCTCGTTGTAGGTTGGAGGGGTGTTGCAAGTCGTGATTGCAGCAATAACGGGGGCGTTGATCTTTTGGCAGTTGCAATGTGTGGAGGATCTAGAGGAGGAGGACGACAGATACTCCTCGAACTTGGCCTGGTCGAACTCGTACTCTACCTCTACGTTAACCGGGATCCGGATCCGAGGTTGCGACACATCAGCCTTTGCAGAAAGACTGTTAGCTCCCACTGTGGTCACCAGCGTGTTTGGGTCAGAAATTGCTATTTTTATTGTGTTAAATCTATTACAACTTTAGCCATTACAATAAACTCAAATAAATAAAAAGTTAATCTTTTTATAGGATCTTCTTACACAATGAAAATATTAAGATTATAATTCCTTCAAACAACACACAACAGTAATTTATCTCCTGTTGCTTGTGTGAGAACTTTGCCTGTACCGGGGACGTATTAATCCGTAGACCATCGCAGATCAGATTCGGTTGACAGAAAAGTTAATTAATGCTCTTGTTTCACAAAGAAAATAATCACAGCAGTGGTAACCTCGATCAAGCGAGATTACGACTCTTCTCGAGATCAAAACCAAGTTTGATCCGGAGGAAAGGGGGTACGGGTCTCAGATCTCTCGAAATCCACTCTTTACAAAACCAAGTTTGATCCGGAGGAAAGGGGGTACGGGTCTCAGATCTCTCGAAATCCACTCTTTATGCATAGGAAATCGCCAAGATCTAGCTAACCCGGGTACGGGTCTCAGATCTCTCGAAATCCACTCTTTATGCATAGGAAATCGCCAAGATCTAGCTAACCCCTCTCTAAAATTTATGGCTCTAGGCTCTGCAATTCAGAAGCACCTCGCCCTCTTTTATTATCTCTCGCCTCTTATGAAAGAAGGCCCTAGGCTCGTATTTATAGGCTTTTGTTTAAGCATTTTCTAATAAGAACTGATGATTTGATGTTATCTGCAGTCAATAACCATTTAACTGCATTTAGGGATAGCTTCAAAGCAGTTGGGGAGGCTCTACAATGAAAAAAATCCTGAAAAACTATCGAAAAACACGTTTTTAACGTTTTTGGGCGCGAGCCACCATCTGGTGGCTCGGCACTATGCGAGCCTACCATTTTGTGCTCACGACCGTACGAGCCACCATTTGGTGGCTCGCGGCCGTGCGATCCACCAAATGGTGGCTCGCACCCACGCGAGCCCTTGGCTTTGGTCCTCGTCTTTTTTGACGCGATTCGACCACAAGAGACTTTTCCGGTTTGTTCAGTTTAGCTTGTTTCGTCCTTTACGTGCATTACCGAGTCGCTTTATGCATTTCGTTAACTTAAGAGGTGGCGCGCGTGAGCGTGCGGGCCACTTGCGCGTAGCCATTCCAGTAGTTTGTTGCTACGTCATCAACGGTTCACCGATTCGCTACATGCATTTATCGGCATCCGATAATCTTCCTTCACTCGGATAATGATGTTCATCATCTTCTCTCCATCTCGAACTGTGTTCGGGGACCTATAGGTAATTTTTTACACCTATGCTTCCCATCTTCTGGTAAGTCACATAGCTCCCATACGTTGTTTCTCTCTATTGAGTCAAGTTCCCTTTTCATGGCTTCCAACCATTGTTCCGATTCATGTGTGATCATAGCATCCACATAACTCAAGTGAACAGCTTGCTCATCCATGTCAATATCTACTGAGAAACAAGATGGTTTACATGAATAAAGCTAATAATCATCCATCCATGCAGGTGTTGTTCTAGTTCTTTTGTTACCACTAAGGCTGGGCAGGTTGGGCATACTTAGCTGGTTGATTTTTCATAGGCATATTCTTATATAAAGGTTCATCTTCCATAGTTGGATGATGTACTTCATCCACTATATTCAGGTTATCATTGGGAACATCATCTAAGTCTATTAGAGGTGGTACTGCCTCTTGAACTTGTTCCCTTTCCTCTAGATTTTCTAGAAAAGTAGCATCTCTACTTTTAATGACCCTTTTATCTTCACGGAAGAATCTATATCCTTTAGATTTTTCAGAATAACCTATAAATCTACATTTTAAGGTTTTGAGATCCAGCTTATCTCTAACCTGATATGGAATGAGAATATGTGCAACACAACCCCATTTTCTTAAGTGACTCAAATCGGGTTTGTGTCCATTCTAAATCTCATATGGTGTTGACTCGACTAATTTTGTGGGAATTCTATTCAAACGTAATTCGCAGTCAATATTGTTTCTCCCTAAAAATCATTGGAGAGACCAGAATGTGACAGCATACATCTTGCTGCATTCATCAATGTCCTATTTTTTCTTTCAGCCACACCATTCTGTTGTGGCGTATAAGGCATAGTGGTATGTCTCTTAATACCATAATGAATGCAGTAGTTTTCAAATTCCTTTGAGTTGAATTCCCCACCTCTATCAGTTCTTAACACATTGATATTTGTATCTTTTAAAACATACAAATGCTTCTATTTTTCTGGTTAAAAGATACACAAAAGTCTACTTTGAGTAATTATCTATGAAGGTTATAAAACATTCTTTATTACCACTTGTCTTTACAGTTAACGGTCCACAAATGTCAGAATGAACTAACTTTAAAAGTTCACTTGCCCTCTAACCTTCAAGAAATGACTTTCTAGTCATCTTCCCTGTTAAGCAGTGTTCATAAGTTAATGTCCTTACACCTGTCAGATTTGGTAACAAATTCATCTTAATTATCTAATCAATCTTTCTATTTCCAGGATGTCATAGCCTCATATGCCATAGATAAAAAATTTGATAAAAGACATGAGGAATAAAGCAAATAAGAATTCTTATTGTAAAATTTAGGTTTTACAACGGAAAGACAGAACAAATCATGTTTGGGTACAAACTTGCCCATAGCAAACACTTTCTTGTCTTTTCTAATAGAGACTCTACCATTGTAAAACCTAACTTCAAGGCCTTTCTTTAGGAGAGCTAGGACAGAGATCAGATTACGTCTTATGCCAGGTGCATAAAACACGTTTTTGAGAACTATGATGATGTCCCTAAGGTCCAATCTATACGAACCAATACCTTCAATATCTAGGTAGGTATTGCTCCCCATGTAGATCCTTTGATCTCTCTGCTTCAGCTCCTTAAAGTCACATATCCCTTCCTTCATCTTTGCAATATGTCGGGTTTCTCCCAAGTCAATCCACCAACCACCAGCGTTGGTAGTTGTAGCATTACACTCAATGACTCTAATGAACTCCCGCTTACCGGATCCTCCTTGTTCTGTGCGTTTGGGACCTCCCTTGATCTTTGACTGTGGACAGTTGGTTTTGAAGTGGCCAAACTTCCTACAGATGTAGCATGATCCAGGAGGTCGATCCTTTCTTACCGCGAGCGCGTTGCTGGCGAGATCCTTTGAAGGAAGGCTTGATAGGTCCAATGCGATGACTTCCTTATGCCTTGCGGTACTTAGCTGCATTTGCTTATTCTTGCTGCACAAGGTTCACATCTGAACCCTTCCGCCTAACTAGTAAATCTTGTTCCATTGCTAGCTGAGCTGGCCGGTCAGTAACACGTTTAATGGTTCTATTAAGTCTTACTGTTGTAGGCAGCCATATCTAGTGACGGTGGTAGGCTATTCAAAATAATTTCCACCTGTAACTTCTCAGGAATTTCAGATCCCGCTAAAGCTAGGTCCTTAGCCATGACAATTATCTTGTTCACATGTTCGGTGGTTGAGGAGTGGAGATGGAGGGGAGCGACAAATAGAGGGAATCGAGGCGGCGAGCTCAGCGGGTGTACTTGAGGTCCACGGGAGGGCGGGCGATGGGAGGGAGGCTGGGGTACGGGAAAGAATCAGGAGGATTTTATCCTGAAAAGGGAATGGTCGTTGGCTCTGATACCAATGAAAGCTTTTGGGGACTCCGGTGGAGATATTCACTGGTTGAATTGCTCAGAGGAGAAGAACTCCTCTCTATTTATGGGCATTTCAGCTCTACCTACGTCCCCAAATATCTGCCCTATATCTCTCTAAATTCCCACGTTCTCCATAAGACCCGATCTCCAACGGAAGAAATCCCACAGAACGTGAGATACTCCTAACAACCGGGTCGGGTTCTTAACGAGTCGGGTTACAATTTGGCCCATGAGGCCAAAACCACTTTGGTGACCATCCAATCGTTTGCTTGGCTCTCGTCTATCACATGTGGCTCTCCGCCGGAGCGCAAATGAATTAATTGATCCGCATAATTTACCTTATTGGCTATATTACTTTATCTTAAATGGCTGGAAGCCAAAGTCCTCTCCCCTCTATATGAAACTTTTGCGACCGCTGAACTAATGTTTTCCGTATTTATCTGTGATTTTGCAGATTCCAGAACGTCTACGTTGCAGGTGGAGATGATGAGGCAGCTGTCAAGAGGACGGGTGTGGAACTGAATATATATGGTCGTTAACTTAAGGTTTGGATATATTATATGATGAATTGCTGTTAGTTATTTATTTATTTTTGATTCAACAACCTGTTTGAGGAAATTCCTAAAAATAATTTTGGATTAATTTCATATAAATTCTCAATTAAACTCTGAAATAACTAGAATTAGCTGTGCTGTGTATCCTAAGGATTGGATATATTATGTGATGAATTACTACTTAAAGATGACACGGATGTTAGTGAAGCAGACGAAATAAAAAAAAACAACAATAATAAATTTGGGTGCATTGCTTTTTTTAGTTTTATACGGTGGTAATGCTTTTCTTAACTGGAAGGGGAAAATAGTAAATAAATCTTCAAGATAATAGCATAGTATTAGATTTTTTTTTGGTAAATGAAATTATTTCATTAACCATTTATTGAACGTTAGGATACACTTCTAAGCCCAGGCACACCGAGGATGCTACATCACCCCTCACAAATATTCTCAACCCAAAGGCTAGACTGAATACAAGCACTACAATGTCAAACTCAAGCAATTACATCGGTTTTAATTTGTTTTCACTAAAGCTAGCATTTGTTGGTTTTGGGTGTGTAGACCGAAACCTGGGAACAAAATCAACAAGCAGCAGAAAACCACCCGTCGATCGACCGATCGAAGAAGCGGACCAGTCGACCGATTCGACTGTAGCAAACAAGCCTGAAAATCGCTCTGGTAAGTCGACTGATGGGGTGCCATCAGTAGACCGACAACGTTCACGAAGCAGCTGTGAAGCCCCTATCAGTCGACCGATATCGGGTCAAGTATTATACATGAAAAAGAGAGATATTCTTGAGCACTTTGAGAGAGAGAGATCTGAGAGAGAGAGAGAGAGAGAATAGCATTTTCCAAGCTTATAATCTTCTTCAATAATTAAAGAATTTATGGTGTGGCTCCCGAGGACGTAGGCACGTTTGCCGGACCTCGTTAAACCTAGTGTTCTCTCCTTTTATTTATTCTTTTCTGCAAAGTTTTTGTTTTGTTGTGATTTCTTGCTTGCTAATTGTTCATCACAAGATCCGGAGGGCGCGTTGCGTGGAGGTTCTTTGACAGGTTGTCGATAGATTAACCCCAACAACTGGTATTAGAGCTTCGTTCGGCAAAGATCTGTGTGAGTGCTATGGGAGAAGAAAGCAAATCGAAGATTGAGAAGTTTGACGGATCAGACTTCGCCTACTGAAAGTCACAAATAGAGGACTATCTGTATCAGAAGGATCTTTACCGTCCGTTGATGGGAAAAACAAAGAGAAAGAAGGAGGTGACAAACGAGGACTGAGAAATACTGGATCGGAAGGCTCTAGGGCAGATCCGGTTGTCACTCGCAAAAACAGTCACCCATAACATATTAAAGAAGAAGACGGTGGTGGGGCTTACAGAAGTACTCACAAAGATGTACGAGCAACCGTCAGCTGCAAACAATGTGCATCTCGTCAAGACGCTCTTCAACCTCAAGATGTCAGAAGGATACTCTTTCACGTTGCATCTCAGCAGTTCAACACGATTGTTGATCAACTCATCTTAGTCAATATCATGTTTGATGATGAAATGCAAGCCCTACTGATACTATCATAGTTACCGGATAGTTGGACAGGTTGCATGATCGTAATAAGTAACTCGGTAGGAAAGGAGAAGTTAAACCTGAGTGAGGTTGTTAGTATGATTCTATCCGAGGAGGTTAGAAGAAAGTTGGCCGAATCAGAGGGTTCAGGTTCAGGCCTAAATTTCGAGTAGAGAGACCAAAGTCAGAATAAGGGTAATCAGAATAAGAAGCGGTCGAAGTCAAAGAAGAAGAGGTCGAACTCGAAGGTGAGGCCTATCAAAGAAAAGTGTTGGAACTGTGGTCAGGAGGGTCACATGTCTTCAGTTTGTAAAGTGCTAAAGAAGGATACAAATGAGTAGAAGGCTCATACTGTGCAAGATGCATTGATCCTTGCTATGGATAGTGACACCGATTCATGGGTTATTGATTCGAGAGCTTTTTCTACGCCACTGCTAATATGAAGCTTCTTCAGAACTATGTAGAGTGTACTTGGGGGATAACGAGCCTTCTAGTATTGTGGGAAGAGGCATGTGAAGATTCAGATGAAGGGTTCTAAGTGCTCTCTGAAGAATGTCAGACATGTATCGAAGCTGAAGAGGAATCTTATTTTAATTGGCCAGCTTGGAGTGGAAGCTTATGTTTTGATATTTACTGGGGATTCATGGAAGATCTCTAACAGT
This sequence comes from Asparagus officinalis, assembly GCF_001876935.1. NCBI lineage: Eukaryota > Viridiplantae > Streptophyta > Magnoliopsida > Asparagales > Asparagaceae > Asparagus > Asparagus officinalis. Next base: position 19,322,967 of record NC_033798.1, on the reverse strand, counting down.
ACTATGGTTGTTGCTCGCGGTAATAAAACCAAAACTCTCTATTTAACTTCACATGCGAGTGACACCCTCACAATTGCAGGTAGCAAGAAAAGTACAGATCTGTGGCATAATAGGTTGGGACATATGAGTCAGAAAGGTATGAAGATTCCACACTCACAGAGAAAGCTACCCGGCATCGAATCAGTAAAAGTTAGTATTTGTGGAAATTGTATCTACGGGAAGCAGAAGAGGGTCATCTTTCAGAAGAGTGGAAGACCACCTAAAGTTCATAAGCTAGAGCTTGTTCATACAGATGTATGGGGTCCAGCCAACATGTCTTCTCTTGGTGGTTCGGTGTACTATGTTACCTTTATCGACGATCACTCGAGGAAGGTGTGAACATACTTTATGAAGCACAAGTCAGAGGTGTTTGGAATCTTCAAGAAGTGGAATGCCATGGTAGAGAACGAGACAGATCTGAAGGTGAAGTGTCTGAGATCGAACAATGATAGAGAGTATGAGTTGGAGGAGTTCAAGAAGTTCTATAGTCTGAATGAGATTCGTTTAGAAAGGACTACTCCAGGAACAACGCAACGGAATTGTGTTGCAGAGAGGATGAACAGAATGCTGACAGAGTGTGCGAGGAGCATGCGTCTACATGCAAGTCTACCTAAGATGCTTTGGACGGACGTGGTGCATACAACAACTTACTTGATAAATCATGGGCCTTCAGTTCCATTAGACTTTAGGATTCCAGAAGAGGTTTGGAGTGACAAGAAAGTAAATCTCTCACATTTGAGAGTCTTTGGTTGTGTGACATATGTTCATACCAGTGACCATGTCAGGGATAAGCTAGAAACTAAGTTACAGAAGTGTACATTCATTGGATACGATATTGATGAGTTCGGACATCATCTTGGGATGATAAGAATAGGAAAATCATCAGGAGTAGAGATGTCATATTTAATGAAGAAGTAATGTACAAGGACAGTGACAATGATAAGGATAGCCAAAGCAGTGAGAGCAGCACTGAGGATGCAGTTACATCTGAGTATATGGATTTAGAGAAACTTTCAAATGAGGATAGATAATGTTAGTTCTGAGGTACAAAGACTAATACCCAGGGCGAGGAGCTTAGGAGGTTATCCAAAGTACCCAAACCGAATCCTAGATATCTTTCGTCGCTTGATTACTTTCTTTTGACAGTCAGTGGAGAACCAGAGTACTATGAAGATGCTATGCAAGTTAGTAAATCTTAGTAGTGGGAGCATACGATGCGAGAAGAGATGGATTCTCTCCATTCGAATGAGACATGGGAGTTAGCCTAACTACATGTGAAAAAGAAAGCCTTACATAACAAGTGGGTCTGCTGGATCAAGTAGAAGAGTGATGTTAGCAAAAGATAAAAGGTCAGATTAGTTGTGAAAGGATTCCAATAGAGGAAAGGAGTGGATTATACAGAGATATTTCCCCCGTCGTGAAGCTTACAACCATTAGAGTAGTGTTGAGCTTAGTAGCTGCTTAAAATCTCTACCTTGAGTAGTTGGATGTAAAGACTGTCTTTCTTCATGGTGACTTAGATGAAAAAATCTACATAAAGTAACATGTTGGTTTCATAGAGGAAGGAAAGAAAGAGATGGTATGTAGGCTCAAGAAGAGCTTGGTTTGAAATAGGCTCCAAAACAGTGGTATAAGAAGTTTGGTAACTTCATGCAGAGCAATGGTTATGGAAGGTGCAATTCAGATCATTGCTTCTACTACAAGAGGTTCGAGTCTAGCTATATCGTGTTATTGCTGTACGTAGATGACATGTTAGTTGCAGGGCTATGTTTATAAGAGATAAATAAGTTGAAGAAGCAGTTGGTAAAGGAGTTTGCTATGAAGGATTTAGGTGTAGCCAATCAAATTCTTAGGATGCGAATTAGTCAGGATATGGCTGAAGGGACGTTGAAGTTGAGTCAGGCTGAATATATTGAGAATGTACTTCAAAGATTTAACATGCAGAATGCAAAAGCCATTGACACGGCCCTTGGAAGTCAGTTCAGGTTCTCTGAGGAGCAATCACCCAAGACGGATGCAGAGAAAGAGTTCATGACCAGAGTGACATACTCATTAGACATTGGTAGTCTTATGTATGCGATGGTTTGCACGAGGTCGGATATCGCCAATGCAGTAGGAGTTGTGACCAGGTTTACTAGTAATCTAGAGAAGCAGCATTGGGAGGTCATGAAGTGGATACTGAGATACTTGAGAGGGACTACAGATATTCCACCGTGTTTTAAAAGCAAAGGATTGGTACTATAGGGATATGTGGATGCAGACTTTACCGGTGAGCATGATACAAGTCGGAGTACCACAGGATATGTTTTTACCTTAGGATCGACAGCAGTGAGCTGGGTCTCACGTTTGCAGAAGATAGTGATGTTGTCCATGACTGAGGCAGGGTATGTTACAGTGACTGAGGCTAGCAAGGAGATGATTTGGTTGACTGGATGTCTGGAAGAGTTAGGTCTGAAGCGGGGAACATAGTTCTTTATTGTGATAGTCAGAATGCTATACACCATGCCAAGAACCCAGTATATCATGCCAGAACTAAGAACATCGACGTACGTTATCACTTTATATGCTCGCTGATAGAGGACGGGAAGTTACTGTTAGAGAAAATTTTGGGGAGCCAACATCCTGCAGATATGTTGACAAAGGCGACTTCATTGAGAAACTGGAGTTATGCGCAACTTTAGTTGGCCTTCATACTTACGAGATGAGGGAAGTTGGCTTTCATACTTACGAGATGAGGGCGGAGTCACACTAGGAGGACGAGTGAGATCATCAAGGATGATATTGATTAAAAAAAATTTATGGCTAGGAGAAAGTGCATGCGAAGATGGCTGGAGTTCAAGAGAGCTTGTTGATGGAGGCTTGGTCTCCAAGTGGGAGATTGTTGGTTTTGGGTTTTGTAGACCGAAACCTAGGAACAAAATCAACAAGCAGCAGAAAACCACCCGTCGGTCGATCGAAGAAGCGGATCAGTCGACCGATTCGACTGTAGGAAACAAGCCTAAAACTCGCTATGGTAAGTCGACTGATGGAGTGCCATCAGTCGACCGACAACGTGCACGAAGCAGCTGAGAATCCCTTATCAGTCGACCGATGAGGCATCATCAGTCGATCGATATCGGGTCAAGCGGTTCCCCGCCTGTTTGGGAATCTGTTTTGAGTTAGGGTTATATATATACATCCTGAACGATTTTGTGAGTATTGTACATGAAAAAGATAGATATTCTTGAGCACTTTAAGAGAGAGATCTCAGAGAGAGAGAGAGAGTAGCCTTTTGCAAGCTTGTAATCTTCTTCAATAATCAAAGAATTTCTAGTGTGGCTCCCGAGGACGTAGGTACGTTTGCCGAACCTCGTTAAATCTGGTGTTCTCTCCTTTTATTTGTTCTTTCCTGTAAAGTTTTTGTTTTGTTGTGATTTCTTGTTTGCTAATTGTTCGTCACAAGATCCGGAGGGCACGTTGCGCGGAGGTTCTTTGACAGGTTGTCGATAGGTTAACCCCAACAGCATTCACGACAAGGGCACGCTGCTGGAATCGACGCTTCTTGCCGACATCCTTCAACAGACCCATAATTGATTATTTAATCATCCTTTTTATTGTGAATTAGATTAAAATAATTACGAAAACTTCAAACCTTTAGCAATTAACATCTATATCTATTACTAAAAACTCTTGCCCTTGCACACGCCACTTGGCAATTTCTTCTTTTTTTTAATTTCTTAAAAAAAATCTTTTTAATATTCAATGACACCATTTCTTCAACTTCCAAGATCATTAATCTATATCTATTATTAAAAACTCTTACCCTTGCACACGCCACTTGGCAATTTCTTCTTTTTTTTAAATTTCTTAAAAAAATTCTTTTTAATATTCAATGACACCCTTTCTTCAACTTCCAAGGTCATTAAGCATCCATCAATCTCAGAAATAATCTAGACAACCCCAAATCGCCTCTTTGTCTCCCTCAATCCTGCCCTCTTTTTGAAATCCCTCAATCTAAGCCTCATTTTTGATTGAAATCCCCCAAATCTCGTCGTCTCCCCTCAATCTAAGCCTCCTTTTCGATTGGGTCTCAACAGAGCCAGAAGCTCCTGCTACGTCGCCGCCGACGGTAGCCGAGGCCCCAAAAGATGTGGCGGATGAGAAGGAAGTGATCCCATCTCCGGCGACACCGCCGCCTCCGGCCAAAGAGAAGGCTGATGACTCTAAAACACTTGCTGTTGTTGAGAGCAAGCAACTTTTTTTTCCTCTCCTTCAGCTGAGCATGTTTTTTCTTTTAATTTAAATTTGTTAATTATAAAGCTATTATGTTTAATTTGTTTAAAATTTTTCTTTTCTTCTTAGTTCATGGTAGTTCTTTTTCTCTGCGGTACAGGAATCTCTTGAAGAGAACTCTAGAATTAAGAAGGGTTTGCCTTGGATTTTATGGATTTTTGTCTTTTAGGAGGAAACTTATGTGCATGGAGAATTAATATTTGTAGAATTTTATGAATGCTCAAAATTGATCAGTAAAGTTCTAACAAGCTAAAATTATGTCAATTTCATTTTATGAATACTCAAAATTGATCAATAGCACTCTGTTCTTGTGGTTCCTAAATAAATTTAACTAATTTTAGCATATTTGTCTGAGATAAGGTTTTACTTTGTTCATAGCTAGCAATTTCTATTATATTCCTTGCAGATCTATGTACTTTGTTGAATATTGAATAAAAAATATATTTAATTTTCACATATTCATCTTTATCCAGTGTTGATTAGATTTTGTTCTCAGAGAATGTTCTATGTTGGGTATCATGCTTTTTTTTTTGTACTCTCTTTTTGTGTCGGCAGAGTGAATTTTCCACTGTTATAAACTTTAGTTATTATTCTTATTTTTACAAAAATAGATAGATACAACTATCTAGCCCCAGCTTTGCTTCTTCTATACAATTTTAAGTAGATATAATCTTCTCAGTGGTGGGAATAATTATTTGGTGGAAAATTTGTGAAATGAAAATAAAAGAATTGTGTTTGATTTTATTCTCTCTAACTGCTTAGACAAAAAATGTTTACAATTCTCTCAAATTTAATTATAATTTGGATTTTCTGATTACAAAAGAGAGGAGAATTGATCTGAATTCTCCCCTTTGTTTAAGTCTGAGTTCTTTACGGTGGCAATGAAGTGCCTCCCTCGAATGCTCGCGTCGAGTTTGCTCTCCGTTAACGATCTGAACGTCTTGATCCACTGGAACGGTATCTCTTCCTCACGATTTGACATTGTGAAGAACTTGCGAAGCAAGTTTTAGAACTCTGAACAAGTTTAGACGAACTTGTGGAACAAGTTTGAAACTCTTAATGAGTTAGGGAACTCCGAGCGAGTTATAACTCTATGGAAGAGTTGATTAATTTAACCAAAAATCGGTTTGTAAGCCAAGTATGAAGAAAGCTTCTGTTGTTGATCTCCAAAGCTCTAGCAATTCCCCCTAAAAGGCAGCCAAAGATCTCTCCTTTGCTGTCAAGTCGAAGGCCGAAAGGTCCGAACTCAGTTGAGTTTACTCCTATTTATAGGGGATTAAGGGTGTAACCGCCCTCTTAATTTTCTCCATAATGTGGTTGAATAGGGTGTAACCGCCCCCTTAATCTGCTCCTAAGTGGGGCAGAAATCCCTCCAAATATAGGGGGAAAATGGTTCCTGAAACCGTTCAGCTCGTGTTTGAACGAGTCAAACGTCGAAAATAGCGTTCTGGGCCCGAACTCTGCGTTTTAGACTTAAAACGCAGAGTTGGACCTGTTTTAGGCTGAAAACGTAGTGTTCACACAACGTTGTATATCTGAAATGCAGAGTTGGGATGCAGAGATGAACTTCGCGTTTTAGACCTGGGACGCAGAGTTGGGCTCTGCATGAACTCTGCGTTTTGAGTCCACGAACTCTGTGTCTGTACTTGAATGCTGGGAATGGCCTCTGTGTTTTTTACTAGAATTTTGGGCATGACCTTTGCATTTTGATGTTTGTAACATAGGGACGACCTCTGTGTTTTAATGGTATAACGCAGGAATGACCTCTGCGTTTTGATGTGAAGAGACCATCAATTTGTGGTCTCTTTTGCTAGAGCGTTGTAAAGACCGCCATCTTATAATCTTCATCTTGGCTCCTTGAAAATGTGAGAGTCGTCAGATTGTAACTCCCAATATTGATTGTGAAGGCTGTTGAACTAGAGCTTTTATCGGTTGTTGTGAAGGTCGTCAGATTGTAACCTTCATCGATCGACGTGAAAGTCTTTAAATTATAGCCTTCTGGAAGTCATCAGATTGTAACTTTTATCATTGGTGTTTGATGGGGGATTAGCTATCTGTAGTGATTTTTAGACAGCCTACAATAATCTGTCATGCCTTGTATTATACTTTATATTAGTACTCTTTGAGTTTTTTTTCATTTTTAGCTTGCCTTCTGATGGAATTATGCAAAGTCTTTTTCTACCACTAATTATGATAAGCTTAGAGGAACTCAAGAACCAGTAAAGTGCCATTTAGCGACACAAATAAATAATTATTACTCCAATATTATGCATACCCCTATCTTAACCAAGTTGTTGGAGGATGCCCAAACATTCGGTTCCTATCTTGAATATGACATTCTTTCATATAAGTTACTCATAAGCCACTTGACAATATTAGGTTAGAAATATGATTTGTTTTACATACTCCATCAAATCACTTACTATTTTGGTTGGCAATTTTAGTCCTTCTTCTTATCTGTCTTTATTACTACTGATTTCAATAAGCTCAGTTTGATGATGATGGATTTTCATAGAGCAAAACTTTGTTGTCTTGTGTAGAGAAGCGGATTGATAATTTGATAATTGATATGATTCTTTTGTTGTCTTTTTAGAATTTCCACATAGTATCAGTAGTATCTTGGTGCACACAATGCGCACTTGACTCGAAAATGAGTTATTTGTTAGTGTTTTTTTTCTTTTTTCGTTTGGGGTTTTCCCAAATGTGTGGGCATTGGTTTGGTTTTTCCAATTGTGAGAACATTTCCTTCGGTTTTCCAAGTGTGAGGCTATTTTTGTGTTATTATTTCCAAGTGTGAGGTGTTTTGAGTTTTTGCCTCTATCAAGTTTAATGTACTCTTCATGTGACTTGCTTAAAAAAATTAGATTCTAATTATTGCTGAAATTAGGTTATAAAATATATTTCTTAGTTTTTGAATAAGAGAATTAGTTTTGTAGTAGTTTAAGATTAATTAGTAGATTTTTGAATAAATTCATGTGCAAGATTTTCACCATTCCTTTGGACACTGCAAAAGTCAGGCTTCAGCTTCAAAAGAAAGCGGTTTCAAGAGATGTAGTGACTTTACCAAAATACAAAGGCATGTTAGACACTGTATCTACAATTACTAGAGAAGAATGCCTGGCAGCACTTTGGAAAGGTATTGTGCCAGGATTACATCGTCAATGTGTATTTGGAGGCCTACTGATTAGATTGTATGAGCCGGTAAGTTTATATTTTTTATCAAATGGGAATTTGCTTGATATTTATATTCCTTATTTGTCAGTTGTTGGCTCTTTTGTTAGGTTAAATCCTTGTATGTTGGTGAGAATTTCATTGGAGATATTCCTCTAACCAAGAAAATACTTGCTGGCCTTACAACTGGTAGGTTTAGGTCCATTTTATAGTTTAATTCATAATGTCCGTGTTAGTAAAACTGCATCTGTTTGACCAATTTACATTTGAGTTTTTTTAATTTCTAAGGTAAGATTTCTTCTTTGGGCTACTCCTGATAATTTTATAACATGCTTGTGTTATAATTTTTAAATGTGTGCTATAGCAATAACAGTCGCTAATCCAACCAATTTGGTGAAAGTACGACTTCAAGCTGAAGGCAAGCTTCCAGTGGGTGCACCAAGACGTTATTCAGGAGCCCTGAATGCTTACTCTACTATAGTCATACACGTTTTATATTGAACTCTAATTAATTCTACCTTTTCTCTGTCATGTTATTTTACTGAAGTTGTCAAAGATTTCAAAACGTTAGGAAGGAATTTGTGCTCTGTGGACTGGGATTGGTCCTAATGTTGCACGTAATGCTATAATAAATGTTGTAGAATTAGCAAGTTATGACCAAGTGAAACATGTTTATATTCCAGTCATCAAAGAAGATTCACATTGGATATTTTTGTATCCTTTTATTATAGTATTACGTGTATGTAGTGGTGCATGCTTGTGTGCATGTTTAACAAACTAAAATTTTATTTTTCAATTTATGTATCTTATTGAATACAAGTGTTTTTCTTTTCTTTCTATATAATTATATTTTTATGTTTTATATCTGTTTGTTTCTTTGTTTAAATGTTACTCGATATAATATTACTAGAATGTATTTCTCTTATATTATGTTTTGTTATTATTCTCTAATGACAATGCATTTCACTTCAATATTTTTGTTCTTTCTTATGTTTATATAGAATATGTGAAAGTTACATTTTATTTAACTAATTGAGTACTTCTTATGCCGTATTCTTATGGTTTGATGATGTTCTTAAATTACAATCATTTACAATTTTCTTACACTGACTTTATTTGATTTAGGTATTACATTGTCTCTTATTTTCGTCAGGTGGATGCCATACACTCATTATATGATAGGTATTATATTTTCTTTGTTTTTTGACATTACACTTTTATTTTACCAATTTCTTTAGAAAGTTATAATGGTTTAAATATTGATATGACTCACACAAAATGTTCAAAAATTATTTTCCCATGTTTACATTTTTCCAAACCTTTTCATTTTTTCAATTTTTTTAAGTTTACCCATTTTTGGTACTTTTTTAACATTTCACTTTAATTTTAAATTTTTTCTACCTTCTAAGTAATAAAATAACTCCTGTCATATTTTTGAATACTGTTTTTACACAATTACATTTTTCAAACTATATATATTATCTTAAACTGATTCAAGTTTTCCAAACTTTCTAATTTTCTAAACTATATATGCAACTTAGGTTGTATCATTTCTGACTATGTCTATATTATTACTATTTTACTTTGCATTCTTTTGCTACATTAATTTTTATATATTAAACAAATATGTGCATCGCACGGGCCTGAAACTAGTTAATATATATATGTAGGAAGTCTAAAGCTCTCTCTTCACCTTTCTCTTGGAACGAGATCCTAATCAGACACACAGAAAAGAATTCTCTTCCTTTTGATGAATCTAGTGGATTGACGTCTTTTATTCAGATATTTATCTTAAGAGCTCAAATAGGACTGAGCAATTGTATTGTTTGCTCATCACGATCTACTGTAGTAGTTCGTTCTAAAGTTTTAATAGTAATTATGGATTTATAATCTAAAAATCCTATTTTATAAATATCCCTATTAGGAATTGTAGGAATTGTCCATTTATTTAAAGCCTCTATTTCAGAGGTATATTCTGTGCTTTGAGTATTTTTAACTCTTTTTCCCTTATTAAGGGTCTTACTTAACATAGAGGACAATGGAATTAATTCTGACATAATAATCTTACAGATTTATTTGCGTAAGACAAATTATGAGGATATAAATTAACTATTTTTCTTTCTTTTCTTCAAGAAACAACTTAGTTCAAAGTTTACACGTCTGTCAACGATTTACACTACCCTTTTCAATGCCATCTCAGCTACGACTGGGTTTTACACTACGCGACTTTAAAGACGTTCCATAGAACCAAAAACTAAGTTCATAGATAAAGAAAAGGAAGAACATATAGATAATTTACATTTAAGTAGATCAAAACACAAATAAATCGTAAGAACAAAATTAGCCTAACCTGGCTTTGATACCAAAACTAAACATGCTTAAAAAATTATATAAATAATAAAAAGAAGAAGAACTTACAAGGTTCGGCTGCCCACTCTTAAGATAATATCTTCTTCAATCTTATTTATAAGAAAATAGCTTACAAGAGAACTGCTTCGCACTACAAACTTACACTGATTTAGAAATAAAGCTTAGACTGAAAGAGCACACCTTACAACAAACTACTTCTCTCCTTATATAGACTGGAAGAGAATCTTTTATACAGATACATATCATATTTTAAGAAGACATCTGGCAAAGCACTGACAAAGTATCTTCTTTTCAAAAGTGGCTTTATAAAATCATCTCTTTTGAAAAAGCTTCTCTAAAAAAGTTGGAATATAATGAGTGGCTCCTCAGGGCTCAACTCATAAAGATGAATAATTTCTTTACATTTTTAAATCTCTTTTCCTTTACCTTTAAGGTCAGATGTTGGAGTCTGATTCAGTATTCCCATACCAGCTTTCCAAATATCTTCTTCTTCTTCTTCTCCTTGTGCGTTTGACAAAGTACTACCTTCACCATAGGAATCAAGGCTTTTACTGGATTGAGTCTCCATATTATCAAAGGCTTCAAAAAATTATCTTTTTATATGATCAAGACACTTCTGCTAAATTTCCATTTCAGAAGCCTGCGGATATTTCCTTCTAATCATTTTTGCTAACTGCATCATTGGGTTAACCTTTTGAATTTCTTATGAAATAGATTTTTCGAGAACAATATTATTTCTCGCTATAATTTCTTCAATGAGTTTAACCTTTTCTTCTACAATAATTCCATTCCACCATCTATAATAGAAATTTCTTTTAAGAATGGGTAAATGTGAGTCATCCCAATCTGACTCAAAAGTCCATGTCCAAATCCATGGAATCTCTGTTTCAAAGAAAAAGTGAACGACACATAAACCCTCGACAATATTATTGTCTTTCATTTTAGAAATAATGGGATAAGATTCTACCCATGCCGAATATAATTTAGCTATGGGTTCTGATAAGATGCTTAATTCAGCACCATAGATTTTCCACCAATTATAAAACCATGATGGTATGCCCTTTTTAAGAGCTTCTGGACAAAGCTTGATCATCCAAGTATACTCATTCTTGGGATTATGATATAATAATATATTATAAAATGCCTGCTTGTAATCCTAATAATTGAAAGAATAAACTTATTTAGAATTCTGGGCTTTAACCAGAGGCAATTCTTGATTTGGGTTTATAGCTCATTTCCGAGGTAGAATAACCTCTTTAATAATGTATTTACTGAAATTCGAGGGAATAGTTTTATTTTCGGATCCCCAGAAATGGGTTATTTCCATTTCCTTTTGTATAACCAATGTTTTCATCCAAGATCTGGATTTTAATAACAATGTTGGATAATAATTGTCATTTAAATATCTTGTTCTAATATTTTTAGTATCATGCATGAGAGGAATATCCTCTTGTTCTAAGTATAGAACTATTTCTGACAATCTTTTAGGTGTCCATTCTGTTTCTTGCTTCACTATTAAAGTGAAGGGTTCAGGATTATTATCCTGACTTATTTCATTAACAAGGCCTTTATAAAAGGCTTGAGATGGACTTTGAGTTGGGCCTCCTGAATAATTCTTTTTTGCAACAGTTCTCCATGAACTGGATTCAGGAATTTGGCTATCAAAAGGTTTAGTAGGACTATAAGCCCTCTGAGTATTGTGGGGATTAATACCTCTGCCTCTCCCCCTCCCTGAAGAGGGATTATTCTGCTTCATGGGCACCCTGTAAAAATTCACAGGTAAGAAAATCAGGTAAGTAGTTATTATTACCTTTAATAAACTCAATTTAAAATTCATACATAGCAAGTTCAGCTTGCCATCTGGCAAAAATTTGTTTAGAAACAAGATTTTTAATATCTTTTTCTATAACACTTTTTGCAGAACTACAATCAATTCTTAATAAAAATTATTGATTAAGAATATCATCTCTAAACTTCGAGAGGCATTTAATAATAGAAAGCATTTCATTTTTTATGGTTGAATAATTAAATTGGGCTTTGTCCCATTTACCAGAAGTAAATCTAACAAGTTGCTCTTTATTAGTAGTAGGATCATTTTGTTTTAGGATTCCTCCGTAGCCTATATTAGAGGCATCAGTTTCAACTATTTTAAACCAAACAGTATTCGTTAAATGAGTACAAGGTAGACATTTAACATTCGTTTTTATTCTTTTAACAGCTTTAATATGATGATATGTCCAAGGTTTAGCATTTTTTTTAATCTAATATATAAAATAGCAGTGTTTTGGGCTAGATTTTTATAATAATCTGTAATATAATTTAAAGATCCCAAAAATCTTTGTAATTGTTTAGTGTCAGTAATAATATCAGGAAATTTAGAAGCAAATTCAATGCTCCTATCTATTGGAACTATAGTTCCTTTATAAATATTATGACCCAAAAATCTAACTTGGGATTGAAATAATTTCATTTTAGGAGCAGATACTGCTAAACCATTTCGTATGGCCAAGTTTTTAAAAATTTCTAAATGTTTAACATGTTGGTCAAAATTTTGAGAAAAGATTAAAATATCATCTATATATGATAAGATGAAATCCGTATAAGGAATAAATATCTCATTCATGATATTCTGAAATTCAGAAGGAGCATTTTTTAATCCAAAAGGCATTACATTCCATTCGTAATGACCAAATGGAACGACAAAGGCAGATTTATATCTATGCTTTTGTTCAATTTGTATTTGCCATTATCCTGACTTTAAGTCAAACTTAGAGAATATTTTTACATTATTAATATGATTTAATAAATCCCTTTTATTAAGAATAAGGTATCTAATCAATTTAAGGACTTTATTAAGAGGTTTATAATTTATGACCAAACGAGATACTCCTCTTTCTTGTTCAGCAGCATTATTAACGTAAAATGCTGTACAGCTCTAAGGAGAATATGATTTCCTTATTAATTTTTTCTCTATAAGAGAATTTATTTTATTTTTACATAGACCAAGATATTCTTTATTTATCTGGCAAGGCCTAGATTTAGTTGGAATATCTTTTTCATTAAAACCATCTATGTATGGCAAAGAAACAATATGTTTCTTTCTTTCCCAAAAAGCATTGGGTAAATTACTACAAATAGTAATTTTAAATTTATTTTCTATTTGAGCTATTAGCTCTTTTTTCATTTTAATTTGTTCTTCTATTTGAACAAATAAAACTTCTTCTTTAAGAAAATTAATTTGATTTTCTTTAAGAACAACCTTTCTGACTTCGTTTAATAAACGAGTTTGAGGGTCGGATGTAAATTCAAACATTATTTTATTGTTTTTATAAGTAGCTTTAATGCCTTGTGTATTTACCTGATTAATAGGCATTATATTATGTAAAAATGGGTTCCTAGTATAACATCTTAAGATTAATTTTTTACTAAGACACAAAGAATAAGACTACAAATTCCTTGGACACATACATGTGCATTAGGTAATTTATATTTAATATCTAATTTATTTCTATTAGCACTACTAAGAGTCTGTGTTGTAATCTCAAAAAAATTTGAAGGAACTATTCCTTCATTAATGCAGTTTAAATCTGCCCCACTATCAACCAGAGCTATGAGGTCTGGTATAAACATTTGCTCAGCTATGGCTAGAGTAATTTTTATGTACCATTTTTGAGAGGTAACTTGTTTTAAGATTTGTAAAAAATCTCAACTTTCAATATCTTTTTCTTTATCAGAATTATCTTCTGATTGAATAAGAGATCTTTGATTTTCTTCATGTTCATTAATCTTATCAAGAATATATTTATTTTCTTGTTTTAAACCTTTTACTTCCTTTTTTAATTCTTGAATTTCTTTATTTAAATCAGATAAAGAAAGATGCTTAGATGTTGAAGTTAAATTTTTTTGTCTTTTTAAAACTTTAGACATAGAGTAAACATTTTCAATATGCTTAGATGGTTTATCTATTTTTTTCTTTGGACTTTAAAAGAGATTCTATAAGTTCTTTTTTGTGTTAGAAGATATATCTTCTGATATATTTTTTGTTATAATTTCATGATTTGAAGAAATCATGTTGATGGATAAACCATTCATCTAAACTATTGCCTTCCAATAGTCAGCATTTGTTTCACAACTATTAGTTGTACATACACAATGTGTATCTTCGTCAGATTCTGAATCAGAGTAGGATGATTCATCCTCTTCTGATTCACTATTAATCATTATTTTATATAAAGCCTTTTTAAGACCCTCATCTTCTAAGGCATCTTTTTTTTGTATAACATTTGTTAGCATAGTGCCCTATTTTACCACATCTATAACAGTGGATTTATTTTTTATCTTTCTTCGATTTAAAGGGTTTTTTCGGTTTCTCCCTTTTTCTCTCTTTTCTTCTTTAAAACATTTTTTCTTTTTTCCTTTTAAAAGAAGAATATTTCTTTTCTTTGAAAGTTTTTATTGGTTCTTTATCAACTCTATAAGGTTGATCAAAAGCAAATTGCTTACAGAATTCTCCTAACTCTTTTCTTTTAGTAAGTCTTTGAGACTTTAATTGATTTTTTAATTTTAAATCATTGCATAAAGCTAATCCTTCTTTTATGCAGGCATTTGCTAAATACCCATAAGGTAAATTTTCATAGGGGATATAACCTCCTTGTTCATCTCTTATTTTATTTCTGACTCTGTCAGCAAAAAGAGTTGGTAATCCATCTATAAATTTGGATTTCCAATGAGAGCTATTAGCATTATCAAGCATCATGACTCTACTTAAATAAGTATCTTTATACCATCTAAAATGGGTTAAAGATGGACATCTTAAATTTTGTAACAATATCATTATTCTTTCTCCATTATCTAAATATAATCCAGAAAAATGGTGTGTTATTGCTAACATTAAAGTATAAACAACATCTTCTTGTGGAACACCATTGACTATTTTAGTCGAGTTTAAATTTTCATTTCTGACGTCAGAGGATAAATAGTTATCCCACCATCCTTTAGGGATACCAGTGAATCCACATGAAATATAAGAAGCAATCATTTTGTCAGTATTACCGTTTTGTCTACAAACAGTAGAATACATAAGCATACGATGCATGGTAGAATATATTAAATTATTAGATGCTCCATCAATATTCCACTCGTAAATATTTCGACCATTATAATCAGTCTGAATATATGTATCATTTTCTTCAAATAAAACATCAGAAGGAGTGGGTCTTTTATAATAATACCTTTCTATTCTTTTTGAAGGATTTTTTATTTTTTTATTGATGAAAATTGATTTTCTAAAGTTAATAATTCATTTGGGTTTAATTCGTCTTCAGATGAATTATCTTGAAAATCATTCATGTCATTTTCTGAAGAACTTTTATCAGTAGGAATGACTGATGAAGTTGAGGATAACATATGTAAGTTAGAATTTTTAAATTTTTTTTGCTAATAATTCTATAATATTAGAGGTTACCTCATCACCTCTTTTAAAACCTGAAATATCTATTGGTGGTTTAATAGTTGCCTTTTCACTATTAGTGTTAGGAGCCTTATTAGTTTCTAATAATTTTAATGAAGGTATTATTTCGTTAAACTTATTAATTAATTTTTCTAATGCGTCTTCAATTCTTATTAATTATTTTCCTACTACTTGAAGATGTAAATTCGTATAATTATGTTGCTTAATTATTTTATTTAACTCTTTTAGAGTTTCATTATTTGATTCATTTTGTTTTACGAAAGCATTGGTTTCTAGAATACTAGAGTGAATACCAGATATTTTTAAAGCATCTGTTGGAGGGTATATAGATCTTATATTCATTCCAGTGGTAGATTTTCACTGTTTATAATGCTCTTCTATAACTCTAATTTGGTTTTCTTGATTTTGTAGATAATACTTTAAAAACCAAGGAATAAAAAATTCTAATTTTTGATCCTTTTGTAAGTCTTTATAATACTTATTTTTAAACTCTAGCTGTTCTGTTTTAGAAAAGCTTTTAAAAAACCATTTTCTTATTTCTAGATGTTTTTCTTCTTGAAATTCCTTATTAAGGAATCCTCTTATTTCTTTGTTTTCTATAATATTCATAATTAATCAGGCATTCTAAAACTCATTTCAGAGCTGGTTGGAGAAATTTTCTTCTTTTCTTTATAGAATGCATGAGGAATATTATTCTCAGAAATATTAATGCCTTCAACATCATTTGTTCTATAAGAACCTGATCTAGAAATTGATCTTCTAGATGTACTAATGACGTCAGAAAGACGAATAGTTCGAGAAGGATTAAAAACAATTTCAACTTCTCCATCAACCGTTTGAGTTATTTGATCAATCTCTTAGTTGATAATTGGTTGTGGTTGAACAGCGTTAGGTATAACCTAATTATCGGGGAAATTTATTTTATCCCATTTAATCTGTCTATTAACAGCAATATTTGATGATAAAACATTTGTTTCAACCAGAACTGTTTTTCCTGGTTTAGAATGAATCTTAGCTTTGGAGCTAAAGAAGTTAATGTTTTATAATGAATTCTATAAATTATGGCTATAGTCTCAGATCCTGAGATAAAATTATAACCATGAGTTTTTATATTTAAGCTTACTGCCTCAAATATATTGGGGTCTGTCAAAGATAAACTTAAATTTGGATAGATATTAAAATAAACTGGTTCGTTACAAAGACTAGTTTTCATAATACCCATTAAAGACTGAGTCCAGTTTAAACATCTTGCATCTCTTAAACAAGTTAATATTGATGCATTTAATCCTTGTAAAGTCAAGGGTCTAAAAGCTACTTGAATTAAACCAATATGAATATACTTATATTTATCCATATAAGGATCAATATCAATAGGACTGAACAATTATATTATTTGCTCATCACGATCTACTGTAGTAGTTTGTTCTATAGTTTTAATAGTAATCAAGGATTTATAATATAAAAATCCTATTTTATAAATATCCCTATTAGGAATTGCACGAATTGTCCATTTATTTAAAGCCTCTATTTCAGAGGTATATTTTGTGCTTTGAGCATTTTTAACTCTTTTTCCCTTATTAAGGGTCTTACTTAACGTAGAGGACGATGGAATTAATTCGGACATAATAATCTTATAGATTTATTTGCGTAAGAAAAATTATAAGGATAGAAATTAACTATTTTTCTTTCTTTTCTTCAAGAATCAACTTAGTTAGAAGTCTACACGTCTGTCGGAAATCATATTCTTCTTGGAGCTGTACAATATTTTATGTTAATAATGCTGCTGAACAAGAAAGAGGAGTACCTCGATTGGTCATAAATTATAAACCTCTTAATAAAGTCCTTAAATGGATTGGATATCCTATTCCTAATAAAAGGGATTTATTAAATCGTATTAATAATGCAAAAATATTCTCTAAGTTTGACTTAAAGTCGGGATATTGGCAAATACAAATTGAAGAGAAGCATAGATATAAATCTGCTTTTGTTATTCCATTTGGACATTACGAGTGGAATGTAATGCCTTTTGGATTAAAAAATGCCCCTTCTGAATTTCAAAATATCATGAATGAGATATTTATTCCTTATACGGATTTCATCTTATCATATGTAGATGATATTTTAATCTTTTCTCAAAATTTTGACCAACATGTTAAACATTTAGAAATTTTTAAAAACTTAGCGATACAAAATGGTTTAGCAGTATCTGCGCCTAAAATAAAATTATTTCAAACCCAACTTGGATTTTTGGGTCATAATATTCATAAAGGAACTATAGTTCTAATAGATAGAAGCATTGAATTTGCTTCTAAATTCCCTGCTATTATTACTGATACTAAACCATTACAAAGATTTTTGGGATCTTTAAATTATATTGTAGATTATCATAAAAATCTAACCCATGACACTACTATTTTATATAGTAGATTAAAAAAGAATGCTAAACCTTGGACAGATTAGCATACTAAAGCTGTTAAAAGAATAAAAACCAATGTAAAATGTTTACCTTGTACTCATTTTACGAATACTGATTGTGTTCGCTGGAAAAATCGTTGCTTTCTTTACTGATTCCATTGCAATCTTGAATAACAGTTTTTCGGTTACAAAAGATCCGGTCTTTTTTAGATCCGGTTACAATGAAAATCAAAAATAAATAAAGAAAATTACAACTCTTTCTCTTTTGTCGAACAGATCGCGAGCTCCTATTTTGCGGTCGCTCGCTTTGGTGGGTTGTTTGCCTGCGCCGGGGTTGTTTGCCGTGGACCACCGCGCGATCTAGATCCGAACAGATCTACGCAGTATAACGGGTACTATTTCACCAAGGAAATAATAGCCGGAGGGATTATTTCACCAAGGAAACAATCGCTCGAATCTCGGGATCAAAGACCAAGCTTTGATCCGGAGTGTAACAACGTAGATCCGAGATCTTGATCCCCTCGAACTCCTGCCTTTTGTGATGCGGGTGCTCTCCAGGAATCAGATCTGAATGTCCAAGTCTTCAAGCCTTCAAAAACTCCAAGATGAGGTCTCAATCCGGCAGAGTTTCGGCTCTCCAAAAGTTCTTCCCAAAAAGTCCTCCAAAATGATGAATGACCCTGCCTATTTATAGGCAACCAGATCTGTGCATTTGGCACAGATCTGGGCGGCCACCTCAGGGTGGCTCGGCTCATGCCGAGCCACCCTGGGGTGGCTCGGCCTTGGCCGAGCCACCCTGAGGTGGCTCGG
>NC_033798.1:19244637-19304118 GCF_001876935.1 Asparagus officinalis | reverse complement strand
TTTTACAAAAATTAGGAAATTAATTTGGATTGCAGTAGTAACTATTGAGGAAGAAGATAAGAGGGAAAGTACGACTTTATCTTTACATAAAAATTAATTAATTAATTAATTAATTAAACCTTTTTTTGTAGTACCGAAGCAAAACCCAAAGTTATATAGTATATATAGTAATGTAAATAAGGTAAAAGATTTATTAGTTTAAGACTGGAAGGGAAAAAAATTAAACTTTAAATTAAATTAATTTAAAAATAATTCTTAGATAGTATAAAACTACATAAGATCTAAATAAAATGAAAATGAGTTCATGCGTCTCCATATGCAGCCTTTATTTCTTTCCTTTTTTTTCCTGCTTTTAAGAGGAAGAACTTTTTTCCTGCTTTTAAGAGGAAGAACAAACAATATATAGCAATTAGTGGATACAGAGAAGTAACCAAAATGAGTACATTAGTGCAAAGCATAGTGCGTGTGCATTGCACTTTTTTCCCCCTAAATAACTTTATGTGCACCGGTTTAAGTCGTATAACGTAGGAACATTAACATGTGAGACGTGCTTCCTCAGCGGTTTTTACGTTATTCGATAATAAGAGAGTTCATTTTCATTTTTTGATCTTCAACTTGTATTTTAAATATTAATGGTGTTTTATTGGAAGTATATACTTTTGACAATAATTTATAATAAAAAATTGTGTAAAAATAATTCCTGCAACACAACACAGGTATGACAATATATAGTATGCTATATTTATTTCTAACAACAGCTAGCTAACTATTTAACTTTCCTTAATCACTAGGCAAACATCACATGCTCCTTCTTTTCCACCATCCTGGTCCTTTGGTTTTCTCTTGTTAACGTTTTTTTTTAACCCCCTTGCAGGGCACATTAAGAGGCATAGATAAATGATGCACTCGCAGCTCGATGACATCGATCTTTAGTCCTAACAGCTCCAGCAAATTAGGTGAATAGAAATCTCAGTACCACAATGTCTATTCGACTTGCTAACAAAGAACCCTGTATAGGCCTCGCTTGATTAAGAGAAACTAAAGATAAAAGTGAATAATATATGGAAAAAACCAGTTTTACATGTTTACACGCAGCATATATGCATTATACTAGTAGTTTAATGAAAATGTAACAGTTTGACTTTGTTGTAAAACTAATGTATTTCGGTGTAGCAGTTTATGTGGTAAATCATAAACTATAAAATAGAGTAGAGAAAATAGACGAGAAGTAGAGAGAATTTTTATTTCATCAATCTTTTTCATTGCAAAGTGAGGTAAGAATACCTCTATTTATAGACAAATTAAGATGATGGTACATGAATCATATTAACTACTCATTAATAAACTTAGTCATTCTAGAACATGTATTGCGTTGTTCTACGAAGAAGGTTAATGTACTGGGGGAATATCAAGGAGTAATACATGTATCAATCTTCTCGGGAAACTAAATGGACATCCACGTACATTATTTAATTGTTTCATAACACTCCCCTTTGGATGTCCAACATTACACAAAGAATATGCCTCGTTAAAACCTTACTAGGAAAAAACCCAGTGGGAAAAAAAGAATATGCCTCGTTAAAACCTTACTAGGAAAAAACCCAGTGGGAAAAAAATCCTAGTGAAGGAAAAAGAGTACACTATTCTTGTGTATTAATTAGTTTCTCCCCCTGATTCAAATATCATTTGAGATCTTTCAACCGACACATTCCAATATTTTTTACCAATTTCTCAAAAGTTACAGTCGGCAATGCCTTAGTGAATAAATCTATCAGATTATTACTCGATCGAATTTGTTGCACAATAACTTCACTATTCTTTTGCAAATCATATGTAAAGAAGAATTTTGGTGAAATGTGTTTTGTTCTATCTCCTTTAATATATCTTCCTTTTAATTGAGCTATACAAGCTGCATTGTCTTCAAACAAAATAGTCGGATGATTTTCGTTTTCAAGAGACAATCCACTATTCTTCCGGATATAGTGGATCATTGATCTTAACCAAATACATTCTCGACTGGCTTCATGAATTGCTATTATTTCAGCATGATTCGAAGAAGTGGCAGCACTTGATTGCTTCGTAGATCGCCATGAAATAGCGGTATCACCACATGTAAATAAATAACCAGTTTGGGACCTTGCTTTATGCGGGTCAGATAAATACCCAGCATCAGCATATCCAAGCAATTCAGTTCGAGAATTATAGGAATAAAATAAGCCAAGATCAATTGTTCCTTGGAGATAGCGAAAAATATGCTTTATACCGTTTCAATATCGTTTTGTAGGAGATGAACTAAATCTTTCTAATAAATTCACAGAAAATGATATATCTGGCCTTATATAATTAGCAAGATACATTAATGTACCTATTGTACTGAGATATGGTACTTCAGGACCAAGAATCTCTTCATCTTCCTCTTTTGGTCTAAAAGGATCCTTAAAAGGATCAAGTGACCTGACGACCATTGGGTACTTAATGGATGTACTTTATCCATATACAACCGCTTTAATACCTTCTGGGTATAAGCAGTTTAGTGAACAAAAATCTCATTTTCTAAATGCTCAATTTATAAACCAAGGCAAAATTTGGTTTTCCTAAAATCTTTGATCTTAAATTCTTTTTTCAAATATCCAATCACCTTTTGGAGCTCTTCAGGGGTTCCAATCAGATTAAGATCATCAACATATACAGTAATGACCACAAAATTTGACCCATTCTTTTTTATGAAAACACATGGACATATAGGGTCATTTGTATAACCTTCTTTGATTAAACATTCACTAAGGCGGTTATACCACATTCGTCCAGATTGCTTTAGTCCATACAAAGATCTTTGCAACTTAATGGAGTACATTTCTCTAGGATTTGATTTACATGCTTCAGGCATGCTAAATCCTTCATGGATTTTCATATAGACATCATTATCTAATGTTCCATATAAATAAGCAGCGACTACGTCCATCAGATGCATATCAAGTCTTTCTTGTACTGCTAAATTCATAAGATATCTAAATGTAATTCCATCCATTACTGGAGAATATGTCTCATCATAATCAAATCCTGGTCTTTGTGAAAATCCTTGGTCTACAAGTCTTGCTTTATATCTCATAATTTTATTTTTCTCATTTCTTTTCCTCACAAATACCCATTTATATCCTACTAGCTTTACACCTTTAAGTGTTTGGACTACAGATCCAAAAACTTTTCGTTTAGCCAGTAAATCTAATTCAGATTGGATCATATTTTTCCATTTTGACCAATCATTTCGTTGCCGACATTCATCAACTGATCTGGGTTCATGATCCTCGTCTTCTTCCATAATATCAAGTGCTATACTATATGCAAATGCATTATCGACAATTACTTCTCTTCGGTTCCAACTCTTTCCTGTAATGACAAAATTTTATGAATTTTCTATAGTTTCATTCTCTTCAGGAGTTGGCTCTTCAGGAGCGACTGATAATCATATTTTTATTACAATTTTATACTCTTATTATCTATTTTTATATGAATAAATATACCACTAATAATTATTTTTATCTTTAATTGTAGGTTAATGAAGAATAAAGCCCAAGATTTTATCTCTCAACAAAAACACAATGAATTAATGAAGAATACAAGCAAAAGCCCAAAGGCTCAATGGAAGAAGAAATTCGGCTAGAAAATGGAGAAACATGGCCATCGATGCCCGCATTGATGCTCGCATCGATGTCACCGATTCTGTTACAATCCAATGGCTAAAAATCAAGGTCTTATGGATCCAAGGGCTCTAATTCACTGATGTATACTATAAATAGAGGTAGAGAGTGAGGGGTTAGGGGTGTAAAAAATTTTATAACTCTATTTGGAGAGGAGGGTTACTCTTAATTGAGAAGACCTTCTAAATTTATAACTTTTGTTACAATTAATAAAAGAATTTTTTACCTCTTCATATTTTCTTCTCTTTAATTGATGATGATGATAAAGATGAAGATCAATGTGAATGTTTGCTTTTGTTTTCTCTTTTATTTCTTTATAGTAATTTCTCTTCTTATTGCTTATTAGTTTAGATTTATATTCATGTCTTGTGGAGTAAATTTATTTTCTTGTCTTTATTTTATTTTACATTTTTAATTTGTAGAGTAGATTTATTTTTATTTATGTTCTTTTGCATTTTAGTTAGATTATTTCTTGTTCATAGTGTAATTTTCTTTGTTCTTATTTTTTTATCTTTATAATTAGTTCTTATTCTTTTTATTTTATTTCTTGTTTTTGATTCTTAAGATGTGGAACTAATTCTTGTAGGAATCTTAGAATTGTTTGAAACTAGCTAATTTCCTTTATATTATGTGAATTCTTCTCTTGCACTTTAAATAATCATGTATAGGATAATCAACTATAGAACTAATTGGTAGAAGAAGAATTTGATAATCTATGATTATTTTGAGTGGTTTGATAGGTTATGCTTATGAATTCTAGAATTACTATCTAGTTATTATTCTTTTCATGAATATTATTTTTGCTTAGATAATAATTTGATAGGTTATACTTTTATTAAATGGTTTGCTAGTCTATTCTGAATAAATCTAAGGTAAAATGTGATACAAGAGAATGGTTCATAATTTATAATTGAAATTAGCTACTGGATTCAATTGTAGATTCCTCATATCTTTAATTGAATCATCCATCTTTACTTTCTTAAATTTTCTTTTTATTCTTGATTTTTTTCATTTTCTTTCCTATTATGTTCTTTGATTCCTTTCTCTCTTCTCAATTTCATTTTATTGTTTTGTATATATTCATAACACGAATCATATCTCTCCACAATCATACTCAATCATCACCCCTAATTGTCACGCACACAACATAAGAACCGATTCTAATTATCTCTTACAAACACCTTCCTCGTGAGATTGATAATATTTTATACTATAAATTGATTTGTTGTATACTTGTAACTTTTGGACATCATTTTATGCCCCGTCAAGTTTTTGGAGCCGTTGTCGGGGAAGGTGCTTAAGTAGGATTTTATTTATTTTGGTTCATTAACTTGTGTGTTTTCTTGTGAAGGAACCACTTGGAGCTTGAAGATCAAGAATTGGAGATCGAGGATTTAAAGATTTACTTGAGGTAAGTCTTCTATATAGTAATTTTAATTCCACCCTCTAGTTAGTCTTCACAATTAGAGACAAGTAGGACTTAAAAAAAATTATTTACGTCGACCATAAAAAAATTCACCCTACACTTGAATAATTACTAACAAGATAATAATTCAAACAATATCTCCCTTCTCACCTTTGTTTGATTGTTGACCATAATAATAAAAAAACAAAGATTTACTTTTTATCATCCTTTTGTAGTCTCTTTTAATTCATAAGGGTTGCATTGCATATAGTTAGTAGGAATTCACCCAAGTGATTTGAGTATCTTGATTTGACACACATTTAAAAATATTTTTAAGGGTAAAACCCCCTAATCAAGATAAGATGAGGGATTTTATCACCCTTTCTTAGCCCTCAAATTATTAATTCCTCGCTACACAAACCAAAACCTCTTTATAACTCATTATACGTTGGCCCCTAAGAACTTGAGCTCATTAAGGAACAAGAAATCCTTAAGTGAGCCGGTTTAAGTTTACTTGAATATGTTGGTGTCTAAGGTAAGGTTTAGGGGTTACGTAAAGCGCTCCGTAAGGAACGAAGTACTTAATCGATCTTTGATCTCCTTCTAGTACTATCCTTACATGGCTAACTAACCGAGTAAACTTTGATCTTTTAACTAAAGGAGTTTTTGGTTAGGAGCAGGTCTAGCTGAGTTAGGCTTAACCCTAGAATTTAGGGTGATTGACAAAAGTGATTGTTTTGATTTGTTTTAGCTAGGTTTTCCTTTTTCTCATTTTTGTCTTATAATCTTTTAATAAAAAACTCTAACTCTTATTTTTCTTTTAGAAAAAAAGAATGTTTTGGTGTATACGAGCGTGGATTAGGGATAATACTAATCGCTTAATTCGTGTTGAACCAATTGAAGAAATGGCTAATCAACCTGTTCTCCAAGATATGTACTATTCCACTAGGAATGTAATCCCTTTTTGTATTAGGCTCCCTGAAGCAAATGGAACTAATTTTAAGTTCCGACCGCACTACATAAACATGCTTCTAAAATTTCTAGGAAATGAAACTAAAGATGATTATATTTTTATCTCTGAATTTGAGGAAGTGTGCCTTATGATTAGAATAAGAGAATTAACGGAAGATACAATCAAACTCAGATTTATTCTATTTTCTCTCGAGGACAAGGCAAAAAAAATAGTTGTATAGCTTACCCGTAAATTCTATCTCAACTTGGGATGAATTTGTTACTATTTTTCTCAAGAAAATTTTCTCAATTCATAAAATGGTAAAGCTTAGAAACAGCATTCAAAACTTTAAAATTATCTCGGGAGAGCCATTCTGGAAGTACTTTGATAGATTTAAGGATCTTCTCATCCAATGTCCTCACCATGGTCTCGAGAAATGGTAATTATGCCAAATAATCTGTGAAGGATTGGACTATTCTTCAAAGACTTTCTTAGAATCCATGTGCTAAGGGGATTTCATGAAAAAGAACGCTGAGGAAGCTTGGGAATTTCTAGAAAATCTGTCTGAGAAAACTATGCAGTGGGAACATTATGATGATAGAGTTGCATCAGTTCTCCAACCTAAGTCTAGTGGTCTTTTCTTAGAATCGAACATTGCTTTTGAAGCAAAGATGGCGATAATTCTGCAAAGGTTAGAAGACTTAGAAGTTAAGGAACGAGCTGCAGCTCAAATCAATCATGTTTCTGCCCCGAGTTGTCACAACTGTAATTCTCCTAGCCACGTCTCAAAGGAATGTCCTCTCCTAGGAACCACACAATCTTTAGAACAGATGAATGTTGTATTCCAACGCCCTAAAAATGATCCATTCTCTCTAACCTACAATCTAGGTTGGAGGAATCATCCCAAGTTTGCCTGGAACCAAGGAAATCCTGCTGGAAATCAAACGTTCATGTCCTCTTCAAATCAGCAATTTTCTAGAGGAAACACAACTCCATTCAATGCACCAAATAATTTTCAACAAGCTAACCTACCTTTTCAAATCAACATCCTCATCCTCATCAGCCTATGAATCCTTCAAATTCTGATCATGACAACCGTCTAAGTGTCTTAGAAAAGGGTTTAGAGGCTATGATTAAAGCTTCTACATAAACCATCAACATGTTGACCCAGTCATCCACCATTATGAATTCCTTCATGCAAACAACCGGCCAAAGTGCTCAACTCGAACACTCAAGCTATAGCGAGGTTAGAAACCTAACTTGGGCAACTAGCCAATGCTGTAAACGAGAGAGAGAAAGGAAAATTTCTAAGTTAACCTCTTGTTAACCCTAAAGACGATGGATCCAATTCAAACCAACCAGCCTATATGAATGCAGTTCATACTTTGCGATCAGGAAAATAGAGAGATAACCAAGTTAGAATACCACCGAATCAAACCTTGTCTCCCATCCAACACACACCTTCTGGTGAAGTAACTCCTTCCAATGACCAAGAACCTGAACACGAGATTGAGCCTGATCTAGACAGGTATAGGCCTGTTGCCCCCTTTCCAGACAAACTCAAACCTAGGAAAAACTCCTTGCAGGTTGAGAAAATCCTAGAAACTTTAAACAAGTCAAGATCAACATCTCTCTCTTGGACGCAATTGAACAAATCCCCTCTTATGCAAAGTTCTTAAAAGACTTATGCACTAAGAAAAGAACCACGAATGTCCCCAAGAAAGTCTTTTTAGCTACCAACCACAGTGAAATATGTTTGAAACCCATGCCCTTGAAATATAAGGTCTCTGATTGTCTCACAATTCCATGCATTATAGGAAATACTCACATTGACAAGGCACTTTTAGACTTGGGAGCCAGCGTAAACCACCTTCCTTATTCAGTCTATCAACAACTAGGTGTAGGAGAACTTAAACTAACAAGATGCACCCTACAATTAGCTGATATATTTGTGAAAATTCCTAAGGGAGAGGTAGAGGATGTCTTGATCAAGGTTGGAGAGTTTATTTTTCATGTTGATTTTGTTGTCTTGGAAACGTAGCCCGTTTCCAATCTCAAAAGTTAAATCCTTGTCATTCTAGGAAGACCGTTCTTAGCCACCTCAAATGCTTTGATCAATTATAGGACGAGTCAGATAAAACTATCTTTTGGGAACATGACTGTTGACCTTAATATCTTCAACCTAGGAAGGCAGCCTAGTGATCCATCTGATCAACCCATGGAAGTGAACTTCATTCAGGGAATATCCAGTGAGCAACAAGTGGGAGAGTACGAGTCAGATTCCTGTGTATCTGACTTAGTGTTTGAAGAGTCTTTTGAGGATGAATTAGGGTTAGATCCACAGATCAATCATGTATCTGTAATTGACTGGCAACGAGAACCTTTCGAGATAGAGCCCCGAGTCTAACTTCGCCCATCTGTTGAGGAACCCCCTAAGTTAGAGCTCAAACATTTTAGCTGAAAATCTAGAATATGCCTACTTAGGGGAAATAAGGCTTTACCAGTTATCATTTCTTCTGATTTGATAACCAATCAAAAAATAAAGCCCTCTTAGATGTCTTAAGAGAGAATAGGGAAGCCATTGGATGGACCATGGCTGATATCAAGAGGATTAGTCTAACCATTGTTCAACACCAAATCCACTTGATAGATGATGCCAAACCTACTAGAGATCCTCAATGTAGGTTAAAATCGGTAATGAAAGAAGCTGTTAGGAAAGACATTCTAAAATGTCTTGATCATGGGATCATTTATCCCATTTTGATAGTTCATGAGTGAGTCCGGTCTAAGTTGTTCCAAAGAAATCTGGGATCACCGTGATCTAAAATGAGGCTAATGAGCCGATTCCCACTCGAATCCAAATTGGATGGTGAGTTTGTATTGACTATCGAAAACTCAACTTAGCCACTCAGAAAGATCACTTCCCTCTTCCCTTCATTGACCAAATGTAAGAGTGCTTAGCTGGACACGAGTTTTATTATTTCCTGGATGGATATTCAGGTTACAATCAAATTCCTATCGCTCCAGAAGATCGGGAGAAAACCACTTTCACATGCCCGTATAGAACATACACATACCAACGCATGCCTTTTTGGCTGTGTAATGCACCTGCCATATTCCAACATTGCATGATTAGTATTATTTCTGACATCGTAGAAAGATTTATCAAAATTTTCATGGATGACTTTTCCATTTTCGGTGACATGTTTTCAGAATGTTTGCATCATCTTAAACTGGTGCTATCACGGTGTAGGGAGAAAAATCTGAGAAGTGGACAAAGCTAAGGTAGACCTCATTCTAACCTTCCTCCTCCCAAAAATATCAAAGATGTCAGATCATTTCTTGATCATGCTGGTTTTTATTAACGTTTCATCAAAGATTTTAGCAAAATTGCTAGACCATTGACCAATCTCTTAGCCAAGGATACATCATTTGATTTATCCCTCGAATGCCTCAAAGCTTTTGAGTATCTGAAAAAGAAGCTAACCACAGCTCCTATCATTCATGCATCGGATTGGATGTTACCCTTTGAACTAATGTGTGATGCATCTGATTCTGCAATTGGTGCTGTCTTAGGACAACGAATTGATGGTAAACCGCATGTGATCTACTACGTCAGTAGGACTTTGAATGATGCCTAGCAAAATTACTCTGTCACTGAGAAAGAGTTTTTAGCTATAGTTTTTACCTTAGAGAAATTCAGGTCCTAACTTATTGGGTCTTTGACCAAAGTTTTCACAGATCATACCGCACTAAAGTATCTTTTGACCAAGAAAGATATGAAAGCACGACTCATTAGATGAATTCTTCCACTTCAAGAGTTTGACATTCAAATACTTAACAGAAGAGGAACAGAAAACCCTGTAGCATATTACCTCTCTAGACTCCCAAATGCACCAACATCAACCGTCCTAATCAACGAACATTTTCTAGATGAACAACTCCTACAAATCCAATCTCTTCCATGGTTTGCTGATATTGTAAATTACTTAGTCATGAAACAGATCATGTCTCATTGGTCTAAATAGGATAGGTCTTGTTTCCTCTCCCAGGTAAAATACTTTTACTAGGATGATCCATATCTGTTCAAATACTGTCCTGATCAGATTTTAGAAGGTGTATTCCCACTGAAGAAAGTAGGAGTGTTCTGTCCTTTTCTCATGAGCAAGCATGCGGGGGCTACTTTGGTCCAAAAAAATAGCTGAAAAAATTCTCCAGTGTGGGCTATATTGGCCCACTCTTTTCAAAGATTCATTCGAGTTTTGTAAAATATGTAGCCGTTGTCAACTCTTAGGGAAAGTTACTAGAAAAAAATATGATGCCCTTACAACCCATAATATCTGTTGAACTCTTCGATTTGTTGGGTGTCGATTTCATGGGATCATTTCCAAATTTCTTTAGAAATATCTACATTCTAGTAGCCATCGAATATATGTCAAAATGGGTTGAGGCGGTAGCTTGCAAAACTAATGACAACAATGTTGTTGTCAAGTTTTTGAAGGAGAATATTTTTGCGTGGTTTGGAGTTCCCCGAGCAATCATTAGCGATAATGGTACATATTTTTGTAATCGTTTTTTTGAGATTTTGATGAGGAAATATTTAATCACACACAGATTGTCAACTCCTTATCACCCTCAAACCAGTGGTCAAGTAGAGGTCACAAATAGGCAGATCAAACAAATCTTAAAAAAAATAGTTAATCATAACAGAAAAAATTGGTCTATAAAATTGTGTGATGCTCTGTGGATATATTGGATAGCATTCAAGGCAAATTTGGGAATGTCACCGTACATGCTCGTGTGTGGGAAAGCTTGTCATCTACCAGTGAAGTTGGAACACCGAGCAATGTGGGCTATCAAACGGTTGAATTTTGATTTAGACTCTGCAGGTAACAACAGATTGCTCCAAATAAATGAGTTGCAAGCAATTCAAAACGATGGATATATTAACTCAAAATTTTACAAAGAGAAAACCTAAAAATTAGATATTTTTCCTAAAAATTTACAAAGAGAAAACCTAAGAATTTTGATTCATGAAAATTTAATATTACGGAAAAATTTCACTCCAGGACAAAAAGTTTTACTCTATAATTCAAAATTATATATTTTTCTAG
Organism: Asparagus officinalis; assembly: GCF_001876935.1. Lineage (NCBI taxonomy): Eukaryota > Viridiplantae > Streptophyta > Magnoliopsida > Asparagales > Asparagaceae > Asparagus > Asparagus officinalis. Next base: position 19,292,949 of record NC_033798.1, on the reverse strand, counting down.
AAAATTGAGATCAAGATGGATAGGTCCGTTTATTGTAAAACAAGTTTTCTCAAATGGGGCTGTCAAGATAAAAAAAAATCCTAAAAATGGTGATATTTTTAAAATAAATGGTCAACATCTTAAACCATTTTTAGAATTTTCTACGCTCAGAGAGGAGGAGGTGTTGGTTCTCTATGAACCACATTATTTGTAAAAAAAGAAAAAAAGAACAAAAAAGAAAAAGAAAATGAAAAAAATAGGTATATATATATATGAAAAAAAAGAAAAAAAAGAGAAGAAGATTTTTTTCCTTCTGTTTATTATTTGATTTTATCATCCTCATACTAAAGGTAATTGTAGATTTTTTAGCATTATTATTCTAGGTCGACCGAACAAATATAAGTTCTTTAATTCTTATCCGCTTTACTTTGTGCATAAGAGAATTTGCATTAAGGCTAGGATGATCCATATCTGTTCAAATACTGTCCTGATCAGATTTTAGAAGGTGTATTCCCACTGAAGAAAGTAGGAGTGTTCTGTCCTTTTCTCATGAGCAAGCATGCGGGGGCTACTTTGGTCCAAAAAAATAGCTGAAAAAATTCTCCAGTGTGGGCTATATTGGCCCACTCTTTTCAAAGATTCATTCGAGTTTTGTAAAATATGTAGCCGTTGTCAACTCTTAGGGAAAGTTACTAGAAAAAAATATGATGCCCTTACAACCCATAATATCTGTTGAACTCTTCGATTTGTTGGGTGTCGATTTCATGGGATCATTTCCAAATTTCTTTAGAAATATCTACATTCTAGTAGCCATCGAATATATGTCAAAATGGGTTGAGGCGGTAGCTTGCAAAACTAATGACAACAATGTTGTTGTCAAGTTTTTGAAGGAGAATATTTTTGCGTGGTTTGGAGTTCCCCGAGCAATCATTAGCGATAATGGTACATATTTTTGTAATCGTTTTTTTGAGATTTTGATGAGGAAATATTTAATCACACACAGATTGTCAACTCCTTATCACCCTCAAACCAGTGGTCAAGTAGAGGTCACAAATAGGCAGATCAAACAAATCTTAAAAAAAATAGTTAATCATAACAGAAAAAATTGGTCTATAAAATTGTGTGATGCTCTGTGGATATATTGGATAGCATTCAAGGCAAATTTGGGAATGTCACCGTACATGCTCGTGTGTGGGAAAGCTTGTCATCTACCAGTGAAGTTGGAACACCGAGCAATGTGGGCTATCAAACGGTTGAATTTTGATTTAGACTCTGCAGGTAACAACAGATTGCTCCAAATAAATGAGTTGCAAGCAATTCAAAACGATGGATATATTAACTCAAAATTTTACAAAGAGAAAACCTAAAAATTAGATATTTTTCCTAAAAATTTACAAAGAGAAAACCTAAGAATTTTGATTCATGAAAATTTAATATTACGGAAAAATTTCACTCCAGGACAAAAAGTTTTACTCTATAATTCAAAATTATATATTTTTCTAGAAAATTGAGATCAAGATGGATAGGTCCGTTTATTGTAAAACAAGTTTTCTCAAATGGGGCTGTCAAGATAAAAAAAAATCCTAAAAATGGTGATATTTTTAAAATAAATGGTCAACATCTTAAACCATTTTTAGAATTTTCTACGCTCAGAGAGGAGGAGGTGTTGGTTCTCTATGAACCACATTATTTGTAAAAAAAGAAAAAAAGAACAAAAAAGAAAAAGAAAATGAAAAAAATAGGTATATATATATATGAAAAAAAAGAAAAAAAAGAGAAGAAGATTTTTTTCCTTCTGTTTATTATTTGATTTTATCATCCTCATACTAAAGGTAATTGTAGATTTTTTAGCATTATTATTCTAGGTCGACCGAACAAATATAAGTTCTTCAATTCTTATCTGCTTTACTTTGTGCATAAGAAATTTTGCATTAAAGACAATACAAAATTTAGGTGTGGGGATGGGAAGTAGTTATCTTTTCTCTTTATTTTATCTTTTTGTTGCATTTTTGTCATAATTTTTCCTTCTTTCATTCAAAAAAATTATAAAAATATTGTCATTTGCCAAATTAATAGAGTTAAGTAATAATTGATTTATTTGATAAATTTTAAAATTTTCTAATCCATAGTTAGTAATTTACTCAAGTTCACCTTTTATGATAACTCTAAAAAAATTTCTTAAGAAATAACTTTTCAAAGTAGTATACTTTACTTAAGCCTTAACTTAGACTTTTAATTAAAATAATAAAATTTTTGCATACTTAACTTAGAGTTGAAAATATTTTTTTAAGTAGCCTTGATTTTTTTTTATATACACATATATATTAGAGAGAAAAAACTAACTAACTAACTTTACAAAAAGAAGAGTGCGGAAAATAGTCACCAAAAATAAAAGAAAAAAAACTCTTGAATTCAAGGTGATTCTATCTTATTAAGCTTAAGTTGACCGAGTAATTAAGCCCAATGAGTATTTCCATACTTAATGACATTAGCCCAATTGGGTTAGGATTCATTGACCCAAAACTCATTAAATGGTCACTTAGAAAGCTCGACAAAGTAGAAAAAAATCACCAAGGAATAAAGAGTGAAAAATAAATAATATACTAACAAATGAAAATTATTCAAAACAAAGAGTTAGGTAGCATGTTCTTTTCAAAATTTTCAAATTAAATTTCTAAGTTATACTTGGTTTTGTATTACTATAATGAAAAAAGTTTCTAGGAAATTTACCTTAGAGTTATATATAAAAAAATGTTTTCTTGAGTAAAAACTAGCTTCAATTAGAATGTCTAAATAGATCAAGTAAAATTAGTTATTTACTAACTTCTTTAAATTGGCAAGTTGACTGAGTTTTGTGAGTATATTCACTACAAACCCTCACGAGACTACAACTCGTCTTCTAGTGTAACTTAGGGGTTTAAAGGCTTGTTGTTTGTGCTAAATACAATCGCGATTCCTACGAAAGTGAGTAAGGATTTTTAATTTTTTCTTTGCTAGAAGACTAGCAAAAGTTTAGGTATGGGGGTACTTGATAATCATATTTTTATTACAATTTTATACCCTTATTATCTATTTTTACATGAATAAATATACCATTAATAATTATTTTTTATCTTTATTTGCATATTAATGAAAAAAAAAGCCCAAGATCTTATCTCTCAACAAAAGCCCAATGAATTAATGAAAAATACAAGCAGAAGACCAAAGGCCCAATGGCAGAAGAAATTCGGCTAGAAAATGGAAAAACATGGCCATTGATGCCCGCATCGATGCCAGCATCGATGCTCGCATCGATTCCCACATCGATGTCACCGATTCTGTTACAATCCAATGGCTGAAAATCAAGGTCTTATGGATCCAATGGATCTAATTCATTGTTGTGTACTATAAATAGGGGTAGAGAGTGAGGGGTTGGGGATGTAAAAAATTTTGTAACTCTATTTAGAGATGAGGGTTACTCTTAATTGAGAAGTCCTTCTAAATTTGTAACTTTTGTTACAATTAATAAAAGAATTTTTTTCACCTCTTCATATGTTCTTTTCTTTATTTGATGATGATAATGAAGATGAAGATTAATGTGAAGGTTTATTTTTATTTTCTCTTTTATTTCTTTATAGTAATTTCTTTTCTTATTGCTTATTAGTTTAGATTTATATTCATGTCTTGTAGAGTATATTTATTTTCTTGTCTCTATTTTATTTTGCATTTTTAATTTGTAGAGTAGATTTATTTTTATTTATGTTCTTTTTCATTTTAGTTAGATTATTTTTTTTGTTCATAGTGTAATTTTCTTTGTTCTTATTTTTCATCTTTGTAAGTAGTTCTTATTCTTTTTATTTTATTTCTTATTTTGTATTCTTAAAATATGGAACTAATTCTTGTAGGAATCTTAGAATTGTATGAAACTAGCCTAATTTTCTTTATATTATGTGAATTCTTCTCTTGCACTTAAAATACTCATGTATAGGATAATCAACTAGAGAACTAATTGGTAGAGGAAAAATTTGATAATCAATGCTTATCTTGAGTGTTTTGATAGGTTATGCTTATGAATTCTAGAATTACTATCTAGTTGTTATTCTTTTCATGAATATTATTTTTGCTTAGATGATAATTTGATAGGTTATACTTTCCTTAAATGGTTTGATAGTCTATTCTTAATAAATCTAAGGTAAAATATGATAAAATAGAATGGTTCATAATTTATAATTGAAATTAGCTTGTGGATTCAATTTTAGATTCCTCATATCTTTAATTGAATCCTCCATCTTTACTTTCTTGAATTTTTTTATTCTTGATTTTTTTCATTTTTTTCCTCTTATGTTCTTTGATTTCTTTCTCTCCTCTCAATTTCATTTTATTATTTTGCATATATTCATAACACTCATCATATCTCTCCACAATCATACTCAATCATCACCCTTAATTGTCACGCACACAACATAAGAACCGATTCTAATTATCCCTTACAAACACCTTCCTCGTGGGATTCAAGTTTAAGATCCATGTTCAAGCTTTATCCGCACAGTTTACCGAGTGAAGCTATATTGAAGACCTTCAAGCTTGGGTAATTTAGATTTTGGTTTATACTTGTGTGTAGATACTTTAAGCTCATATATACACACACACATATTTGGTTATATATATATATATATATAGAGAGAGAGAGAGAGAGAGAGAAATATGGGTATGCTTGGTACCAACCACAAAAAGTTGTGCTTGGTAGTGAGGTGGTATAATCTCTTTCACTCATTCAAATGGTTGCATATTCTCATAAACTCCTCAACCCATGTGAATGTGGTCCCCCATTTGAATGAGTGGAGGGAATTGTATCACCTCACTACCAAGCACAAAATTTATGCTTGGTACCAAGCATACCCATATTTCTTATATATATATATATATACACATGTTTTCGTTTTCAAGTTTATATAAATATAAATTTATGAAAATAATGAGTTATTTGTTTATAGACTTAACAATTATTATAAACATATTTCATTAAGTCTATATAATCATTTTATAATGTTTCAAAACATGGTTTAGTCAAAATGTCAAAAAATAAGTGTTGTTCATTTTTATATTTTGGACTATTTTATAAAATGATGAGTTTTTACAGATATGAAGTGTAATTTCAAAAAAAAATTGTAACATGTTTATTAACATGTCTATAAATATTTCTCAAAGTTTTACAATTTTTAGAATTTATTTGCTATTTTTAAAGGCACTTTAAAAATTAGTTTTACTATTCAAAACAGGCTGATAAAGTGTTATCAGTCGACTGATACATTAGTTCAGTTGACTAAAAAAATTACCTGGAAAGTGCAAAACTGTCTATTTTTATGTTGGTCGACTGACCAGTCGACTGATGCTGTAACGGCTAGTTTTTTTCATCCTTGTCCTGTTTTGGTTTTTTGGTCTTTTTGCTTTATTTTTCTTATGTTTTGGGGTCTCTATAAATACCCCTCATACCTCAAACCTAAAATTATCTAAGAAAATTGTTTATACAAGTTTACAAAGGTTTAAAAAGGGTTTAAGTTTGTTTTAGTGTTTGTTTGGTTTGTGAAGAAGTTTTCACTAGTGGAGGAGATCATCTTCATTGTTTGAGCTTTAATCTCCATCTCTTCATCTTGTTTTCATGAGAAGTTTTTCTTATACTCAATCCTAGATATTTTATACGTTTGAGCATAATTTCATAACCTATATTTATATTGAGTTTATATTTGTTTTATCTCCTTGTTACACATACCCATATTGAGCTTGTTGTATTTGCATACATAGTATAATTTGGGGTTATTGGTTTGTGACTTAGAGTGTGAGCTTAATTGTGTTCTCATCCAAATTATAGAACAACCATTTGTTAGAGAGCCTAATTGTAGGATACACTTTGTATATACACTTGTACACCGAGAGGAGTGTATGGTGAGAGACGGGGTCGTCCCAAGAGGAGTGGGGTAGGTGGTAATACCTAGAGGTAGGTTAAAATTCCTAACACTTAAGGGAGACACGGGCTAGAGACCAACACTTAGAGGGTGTAAAGTGGAATTACAAGAGTGTGAGATGGTAAAGTTTTCAGTGAACTAGAAAACCGAGTGTAAAGTGTAAATGTTATTCAGGTGAGCGTAGAAAACCTGGTTATGATAGTGGATTTCTCCCCAGGAGTGGGGAGCAGAGATGTAGGTCGGAAGGACCGAACTCCGTGATCATCTTTATGTGTTTGTGTTTGTTATTTGCCACTATCTCATTTGCTTTTTGGTTTATGTTATATCACCCTTTGTTTATATATTCTTGCTCATAATTAGTTCTATATCATACTTACAAGAATAAATTATTAATAAGTTTTACTTTGGTATAAAATCGGATTAGATTAGTATAAACTCTATTCACCCCCTCTAGGATTCTTTCCTAGCGGCATTAGGGTTTTTCACTATCTGCAATAATTTTTAGACAGCCTACAGAACCCCTTCCAAAGTTTTTAAAAGTTCGTGGTTGATTGGGACGAATTTTCAGAATACTTTGGATCTCAACCCTGATCTTGGAGCTGTTGATTCCATGTCATAAAGGAGTAGTTCTCTACACCAACTTTGAAGGCATCTTGGTTGAAGGGATTTGCCACACAGGACCTGTGTGAGGATGAGCTTCAAAGAGAAATTGCAGCGACGATACAAGCTACTCATGAGCAGAAGCTCTCAAACGTCACATCACGGCTCACATCCATTCAGCTGATGGGATCACAAATATTCATAGGATTTTTGGCAAACCCTCAGCCATCAACAGATTTGATAAATCTTTACCGACTATCGTTTGAGTTGGGCTTGCATGTGGATTGTCTAAGTCTGTTCTACATGTAATGTTATGCTAAAAGAATAAACTCTCTTAGACTTAGTGCTATGATGTTGAATACATATACTTGGTCAATTTCACAAGAATGGACTACCCGTCAATGCGTGTTAGGTGTAAACTTATATCTAATTAGGGATTGACATAAAGTCCCCAGACGTGGATTCTGGTGTCTTTTTTAAGACAAAAGACTAACCGGCAACGTGTGTTAGGCTTAGACTTATCTCTAATTAGGGATCGAGATAAAGTCCCCTATGCGTGTAAGGCATGGATTTCGACGTTATTAATAACAATCTGCCACGATGTTGAATATGTGGGCTTTGCTATTTTCATGAGAATGCGCTACCATGTAGCATGTGTTAGATGCAGACTTATCTCTATTTAGGGATTGAGATAAAGTCCCCCATGCGTATAAGGTATGGATTTCGACGTTATTAATAACAACCTGTCACGATGTTGAATACGTGGGCTTTTCCATTTTCACGAGAATGTGCTACCCGACAGCATGTGTTAGATATAGACTTATCTCTATTTAGGGATCGAGATAAAGTCCCCCAGACGTGGATTCTGGTATCTTTTTCATGGTAAAAGACTAACCGGCAAAGCGTGTTAGACGTAGACTTATCTCTAATTAGGGATCGAGATAAAGTTCCCCATGTGTGAAAGACATGGATTTTAGTGTTATTAATAATAACCTGCCACAATATTGAATACATGGACTTTGTCGCTGTTTCTTCATGTGTTATATTTTTACTTGAAACACTAAAAGAAAGTTGAAAGTACCAGAAGTGTAGTATTAACTTGGCATGAATATTCACTTAGAGTGAAGTTCAGAAATGTTCTTTATTATCACTAGAATATTTTTTACTTGAAACAAGTTCATTAGGGGGTTTGACTGTTAGAAGTGTGATATTAACTTAACAATATTTTATGGGCCTATCGCTCAATTGAAGAGAATCGATAAGTTAATTTGGTTGTCAGAGGTGTTTTGTTAACGTGACGGATTTGTGGACCTATCGCTCTATTGAAGAGAATCAATAAGTTGATTTGGTCGTCAAAGATATTTTGTTAATGTGATAAGATTGTGGACTATCACTCTATTGAAGAGAGTCGATAAGTTAATTTAGTTGTCAGAGATATTTTATTTAGCGTGATAGAATTTTATTGCGATTAGAGCAACTTTGTAGACTTATCATCCTATTGAAGATGATTGATAAGTGGATTGTCAAAGGTGTGATATTAACATGACAGGAGTTCGTTGCAATCGGAGAAACTTTATGGACTTATCATCCTATTGAAGAGGATTGATAAGTGGATTGTCAGAGGTATGATATTAACGTGACAGGAGTTTGTTGTGATCGGAGCAACTCTGTAGACTTATCATCCTATTAAAGATGATTGATAAGTGAATTATCAGAGGTGTATTATTAACTTTACAAATTAGGAGTTTATTACGATTTGAGCAACTCTATGGAGTTACCATCCTATTGAAGATGATTGGTAAGCTGATTTGTCAGAGGTAACTGTTAATGTGACAAATTGGGAGTTTGTTGCGATTTGAGCAACTCTGTGAACTTACCATCCTATTGAAGAGGATTGGTAAGCTGATTTGTTAGAGGTGACTGTTAACGTGATAGTGGGAGTTTGTTGTGATTTGAGCAACTCTGTGGATTTATCATCCTATTGAAGAGGATTGATAAGTGGATTGTCATAGGTGTATTATTAACGTGACAAATTGGGAGTGATGCAAGTTGAATTCATACTCTATGGAGATGATGATCGTCAGAAGTGTAATGTTAACTCGACGATGTATAAGATTTGTTACTCTTAATCCAGTGAATTCTAAATAACCAACCCTCAGTCTTGATTAAGACTTAGCAGGGGAAGAATTTTATAGTTGACAGAAGTGTCTTGTTAAACATGACAACTTTAAAATTTTATTACTTATAATCTAGTGGATCACAAATAAACCAACCCCTTGTCTTGAACAAGTGCAGAGGGGAAAAAGGGGTAGACAGGGCACATCTCCTAGTGAGCCACTATCCATCGAGTCGTTCAATGACATTAGATTATAACGACTATGATTAGAATACGTCACACAGCAGGCCATTATCTGAAGCGTTTGGCTATTAGAGGTAACTATTAACGTGATAGCTTTGTGGACCCACCATCCTATTAAAGATGATTGATTTCAGTAATTGTAGTATCTTCCCCTTCTGTCTGAGAAGATTGGACTTGGTCCTGTTGCTCAGGTTGATTCTGCTTACTTTGTTCTTCGGCTTCGACGCTAGCAATAAATTTTTGAGCCTGTTCGCCATAAGAGATTAGTTGTCTCTAGGAACGACATTCTGTAACCCTCATTTGTGCTAGAAGGTTGGTCTGCAAATTGTGTTGACAGGTTTCCACTAAGATAGATTGTGTCATACCTGACAAACATCGAAGAGCCATATTTCAAAACCTTTTGACGAAGGCTTTGACAAGATCCATCTTCTTCTGCTTAGTGGAGAGAAGGGTATGGTTGGAGACTTCTGTATCCTCTTCAAAGAATCTTGATAGGAAGAGTCTCTCTAGATTCACCCGCTTTTGGATACATCACACAGGCAGTTTCCTAAACCATTCAAAGGCAAGAGTGTCAATGAATAATCGAGCCAGTATGGCATCATTTAATATCACATTCTAAGTCTGTGACTTAAAATGATAGATATGTTGATTTGGTGATCCCGTGTTGTTAAAAATTTGTAATGTCGGGACCTCAAACTTGGAGGATAATGGGCTATATCTCATTCGGCAGGATAGGGCCTAGCAACTCCTTCGTCTTGGAGATCGTTTCTGTTAGAAATGGCATTGAGGCAGGCTTCCAATTCTTCCATTTTGGCAAATTGGAGATTCTGCTCATTCTTAGTCTCTCTTCCTTCATCAGAGGAAGATTCCAGGTTGTGGGCTTCTTGGTCAGAAGCAGCATTATCAACCACTTTTTCCTTCCCTTTGCTTATGTGAAGTCGGGATGAAGACGATTTTCCTCTTCAGGAAGATTCTTGCTTGGGTGGCCAATTTGTCTTTTGAGATTTGGCCTTTTCTGCAACGATTTGAGTCATCAGGGTCAGGAGTTCATTGAGGGTCTCCAGCTATGGTTTGAGCATGGCCACTTGCTCATTAATCCTTTTTGAGAGGTCTTCAGAATTTTTTGTCATGTGGACGAAGCTATCATGTCCAACGAAAGATCTTGATGATTGAGACTCCGCAATGGATGAGTGTTCATCCTCGGAATTAGTTCCTCTGGCTTATTGTCAATAGTTAACCAGAGGAATGGCTCCCGTTCGAGTCCGAGTATGTTGATAAATTCTATTAGACCTATTCAGGAGGTCTTTTAGCCAGGAGACTGATCTTTCTCTGACTCGTCGGAGCTAAGGACTGATGATCTCCCTCTACTGACCATATTAGAAGTGACTCCAAGATATTCATCCTCCAAAGTCTTTTTCCTGTGAGAATGTCGTCGGTTATTGAGCAAAGTGACACTCGTTGGTTGGTTGAACATTGACAAATTGGATGTACATGAGCAGCACTGGCTTCCTGAGAGAATCACAGAAATCAGTCATTAGCATTGGCATGAACAAACAACTTGTTGTATCGGCTTTTCTCCTGATATGAACTCTCTTAAATCTATTGTAGAAACTCGAGAAGAGTTACTCGTTGATCGCGAGGTTTGAATTGGAACACCCAGTCCATGATTGGACAGGACTGGCTCCTGGTGAACATGGATCTGGTTGAGATGCCTTGAATCTATGGACTTCTTACCCGAACGCAAGCCTGAGGTCCAGGTTTTGCTGGTGAAACGTAGTCCTGAGATCTGTGTTTTGCTAATGGAACATAGTCTTGAGATCTGTGTATTGGTTCTGGAACGCACTCTTGAGAGTTGTGTTTAGTTTCTAGAATGCATTCCTGAGAGTTACGTTCAGTTCATGGAACACGCCCTGAAGACTATGTTTTGATTGTACAAAGCACCACTGAGAGCTACGTTCAGTCTTATTCACACAAAGCCTATGTTTGGGCTCATAGACATGAGGCTTGAATTCTGAAGCAGAAACGCAAAGCACAAGGTCGCGTTTAGGCTCACATACACGAAGCTTGTGTTGACTTGAGGATCGGCATTCTCAGAGATGTGCTCGTCGTAGGGATCTCCTCCTTCGTCGAGTAGCGTTCTTCTTAGCCTACTTTAAGGCCTTTGTAGCAACGTTACCATCTGTGTTGATCAGGTTTGTCGCCTCAATAGGCCTCTTGTGACCCATCACCTATTGATTTGGCACGGATATAGATTCCTCGACTCGATTGACGAGTTTAGCATAAGCTGAGCCCACTCCTTTGGAGGAAGGGTTGTTCGAGCAATCTTGGCTAAAGGAAAGGGCTTCTTTCGACATAGGAGCAATAGTTAGAGCTTTAGTCTCCTTGGAGACTTTGCGGATCTTGCGCATTGCCTTGGGGCTAAGGGATCCAGAGAGGAGGAACTCTTCATATTTGGCTTGATCGAACTCAACAATAAGAGTTTCGGCGGTCGTTCCGGTGAGCTTGATGTTGGATTGCGCCACCACTTCTTCGTCAATGAAGCTCATTCCCCAGTAAAGTTGCCATCTTTTGTTTGGTGGAAAAATAGAAGAATAATTACGAAAAATGTATTTGATTTTATTCTCTCTAACTGATTTAGATAAAGAATGATTTGTATTTCTCTCAAAGTAATCTCTCTCTAACAGGCATAGAAAAAGAAATTATAAATATTCTCAATCAAAATCTCGATTTACAAAAGAGAAGAGCATCGACGGAGATCCTCTCCTTTGTTTAAAACTGGGTTCTTCACGATAGCGATGAGATTCCTCCATCGATGTTCGTATCGAGTTTGTTTCTCGTTGACAATCTGAACGTCTCACTTCACTTGAACAGTTGATGGAACTTGTGTGGAAAGTATGAAAAGAACTCTTAACGAGTTTTATAACTCAGTGTGAGTTTTTTAACTCTATGAAAGAGTTGATTTGAAACCGAAAATTCGGTTAGTAAGCCAAGATGTAAGCTCCAAGATCTCTGTTGCTGATGATGAAAACTCTCTAAGGATGAATGCCATTCTCCTTTTAGATTTTTTTTATCTCCAAAAGATTTTCATTTTAAGCTGACTTTTCAACTATTTATAGGGGATTTTTGGGTGTAATCGCCCCCTAAAATCTCTCCTTAGTGGGGTGTAACCGACTCCATTTCGTGGAAAACGATTTTGAAGCCGTTCAGGGGTTTAAGGAGTGTAACCGCCCCCCTAAAATCAATCCTTAATAGGGGTGCAACTACCCCTATTAAGTGGAGATACGGTTTTGAAACCGTTCATGTTCTCTTTGAACCAGTCAAACATAGAAAACACGGGTCTGACCCCTACATTCTAATGTTGTAATGTAGGGAGGACCTCTGCATTTTGATATTGTAACACAGCTTTTGAGCTTTGCGTCTCGTTCTGGGAACGCAGAGGTGAGCTCTGCATTTTGAGTCTGGAACGCGGCCACGAGCTCTACGTCTCGACTTGAACGTTGGGGTAGAACCCTGTGTTTCCAATTGGAACACTAGGGATGAACCCTATATTTTGAACTAGAACGTTAGGGGTGAACCCTGCATTTTGAACTGGAACGCTGGGGGTGAGCCCTGCGTTTGATTTAAAGAGATCGTTGCAAAGATCGTCAGTTTATAATCTTTGCATTTGTCTCTTTGAAATGTGAGAGTCGTCAGATTGTAACTCTTGTTGATGATTGTGAAGGTTGTTGAATTAGAGATTTCATCAGTTGTTGTGAAGATCGTCAGATTGTAACCTTCATCAATCTACATGAAAGTTTTCAAATTGTAACATTCTAGAAGCCGACAAATTGTAACTTCCATCATTAGTGTTTGATGGGGATCAACTATTGTAATAATTTTTAGACAACCTACAGTATTGACATTTGTTTCTTCCATTTCCAAATAAGGAAAATACTTCATATTTTTAAGTATAGTGTGTGTAGTAGCACTATCAATGAGACAAATATCATCATCACGATTGTTTGATCCCAAATATTTGGCATCCATTTCTTCTTCAGGAAAAAATGGCAAAGAAAATTACAAACAAAAGTAAATATCAATAAAGTCTATAAATTATAAAATTCATAAAGAAAATTACATAAAAGATGCGAAAATAAAAAAATTCAAAATGTCGGGTATTTGTCATGGGATCATTTCATAACTTCAGGTTGCTCAAGGAAATCAGCTACATCAAGGTGTGTGATATCATCAAGATCATCATAAACATTGCTTTGATCAATGAAATTTGTCTCGGCATTTTTGCCTTTCCCTTTTATTGATGCATAATAGAGGTCAACAAGATGTTTTGTCGTACGACAGGTACGGGACCAATGGCCTTTTATTCCACACCGGTAGCATATTTCCTTATAATATTTCTTTTCTTTACTTTTCTTATCATTATTGTCCCACTTCTAGGAGTTGTTTTGTCTTTTGCCATGATTATGATCATTGTGATTATAAGGCACATATCTGCCATGACCTCGTCCATGACAACGGCTACTTCCTCGGCCTCTTCCACGGCTATGTCCACGCCCACGACCATGATTTTGATATTGAGTTGCATTCTCTTCAGGGAATGTGCTAGCACCAGTAGGTCGAGATTCATGATTTTTCAATAATAATTCATTATTTTGTTTAGCCTAAAGGAGGCATGAAATCAATTCGGAGTATTTCTTAAATCCTCTCTCTCGATATTGCTGCTACAGGAGCATATTCAAGGCATGAAAGGTGGAGAATGTTTTTCTTCTAACATATCGTCATCAATGATATTTCTCCACATAATTGTAATTGAGAGGTAATTTTATACATTGTAGAATTATACTCACTGATTGATTTAAAATCTTATAGCCTTAAGTGAAGCCTGTCATACCGGGCTTTTGGGAGCATGACCAACTTCAGGTGGTCAAATCCCTCTTTCAAATTATTCCACAGAGTAAGTGGATCTTTTACAGTTAGATATTTAACTTTTAATCCTTCATCCAAATGATGGCGAAGGAAAATCATAGCTTTGGCACGGTCTTGATTTGATGTCTCATTTTTTTCCATAATAGTATTTTCAAGACCCATTGCAACAAGATGTATTTCATTATCTAACATCCAAGATAAGTAGTTCTTTCCAGAAATATCAAAAGGCATAAATTCTTGTTTTGTAAGGTTAGTCATAGTGAAAAATGAATTGAATTAGAAAGAGAAATTTTACCTAAAAGGTTTACCCATAATATGAACACGTGCCCAACGATGAATCTAATGGATTTGAAATGGATTGTTTCAATAGTAGAGTCTCGTGCTGATAACGTATTGTAAAACTAATGTATTTTGGTGTAGCAGTTTATATGGTAAATCATAAACTATAAAATATAGTAGAGAAAGTAGACGAGAAGTAGAGAGAATTTTTATTTCATCAATTTTTTTCATTACAAAGTGAGGTAGGAATACCTCTATTTATAGACAAATTAAGATGATGATACATGAATCATATTAACTACTCATTAATGAACTTAGTCATTCTAGAACATGTATTGTATTGTTCTAGGAAGAAGTTTAATGTACTAGGGGAATATCAAGGGGTAATACATGTATCAATCTCCTCGGGAAACTAAATGGACGTCCAAATTATTTAATTGTTTCATAACATACTTGCCTATTTATTAATAATTCTGAAACAAACAAAGGGATCTACCCATTTACTATAAATTATGTAGATGATAGCAAACCACATACTCTTAGTAGGAGATAAGATATGCATATCACAAGAAATAAAATTTTGGAAGGAGTTGTAGGTTTGGGTCGTAAGTCAGAAAATTAAGTTAGGCCCCGTTTGGCAAAGGGTTAATGAAGAAGGGTTAAAGAGAAGGATTAATGTACTTAGCCCATTTGATAATCCGAAGGACTAAATTATTAACCCGTTAAATAAGTTTTATTTTAGCCCTTATGATCAATTTTAGTGTTTGGGAATAACAATGATTTTGACTATTTTCTTTATAATTAGAAGGGTTAACTCTTATTCCATCTAAATAGGAGTATTAGTAAACCCCTCATTTTGAGGGGTTAACTCATTTTAATCCCTCTAGAGGGGTTAACTTAACCCTTCTATATTTTTTATGTTTGGCAAATTATGGAGGGTTAACTCACTTTAACCCTTATATAGATTTGTTGTGTTTGGCAGGTTAAGAAGGGGTTAAGTCTCCTTAACCCCTCACTTAACCCTTTGCCAAACGGTACCTTAAGGTATAACAAATAGTCATTGATCTCGTGCACAGATCACGAGTTGTTCTCCGAATCAACTCCGGACATTTTCTACAAATTAATCAATTTTATTTTGAGCCCCAACCTGCCTCTTGAACAACTAATGTCTCTTAATACCACCCCACCCCCTGGAACTATTGAATTAGATTCATGCCTACCCCCTTAAGTATTTTCAGTAGTACCTTACCCCTAAACTTTTGAAATTGTCTCTACTTATTCGGTTATCCCTAACTAACAAATTCATTAGCTAATTGCCACTAAAGTTTTGGAAAGCACTAGACAGTCCAAGCGTCGGACCCGGCTCCTAGAGACTAGAAGCCTAGACAATTTATTTATTTTATTTTTTTAATTACAATCAATGTTATTGAAAGCACAAGGTAGCGACCGCTAGGTTCTAAACTATCTCTTAGAGCATCTGCAGCAAGCTTTCACCCGACCTCCTAAGGCTGAGGTGGCGGTGGGAGCTTACTGCAGATGCACCAGCAAGCTTCCAAGGCCTCTCCTTGGGCTGTCATGGCACGGAGCCTATGAGCTTGTGCCATGGAGCTCCCAAGCGCTCCACAAATTTGTGGAGCGTGGGAGCACCCAGCTATTAAAAAAAATTTTACAAAAAATCCCCTACCTTTGAATCTAGTTTGGAAATAGTCATTTAAAAATTAGCTGTTGAGATTTTTAAAAATTGACATGAACAGTAAATTAGCCATTTAAACATTAGCCGTTAAGATTTTAAAAATTGGTATGAACAGTAAAAAAATTCTATAAATACTCAATTCACTACACAAATCATTCCACACAACTCTCTCATAAAAAAACTCTATATTTTCCTATCAAATTACAAATCTTATGGATCTCTCCCAAAACTTTTATTCGCAACTCTTTACCGGTGAAGGATCAGCCTTATACCCGCTATTCTACACAGACGTCGTAGAAGAAGGTCACCCCATCTATGAGTTCTCGCAATTGGCAACACAACAAGTGTCATCCCAAGAAACACTGACCACAAAGAAGAAGAAGGCTTACACGTGGTCCGAAAATTGGACTGTCCACGAGGATAAGCTTCTTGTGTCTACTTGGTTGAACACGAGCCAAGACGCCATCCAAGGTAGGGGCAACACAAAGATAAGTTTTGGCACAGAGCTAATGACTACTTTATCCAATACTCCACCGATCCAACGAGCCGCACACCAAACCAAATGATGCATCGTCGGTCAATGATTCAACTATCCGTCAATAAGTTCTGCAGGTGTGTTGCTCAGATTAAAAAATAATAATCTGATATGGGAATTATTGATCAGGTAAATAATTAACTTATATGTTTTTATATAAACACCATAGCATTGAAGAGAGGAATATATATGTTTAATTATGTTCAATTATTCTAAATTTAACTCTTGTGTAGACTGTAGATGTAAACGAATTATACCAATTTCTTTATGGTAAGCCATTCATGTCTGACCATTGCTGGGTTGAGTTACGCCATCATCAAAAGTGGATCCAACAGATTAAAACTTACAATAGGATTCGATCACAGCCGATAAGAATTACAAACTCTGATTCCTCACTGAACAATTCTTCTCCAGCAACCCCCATCGAGTTGAACACTGACTCGGATGATGTTATAGCAAGGCCTGAAGGGAGGAAAGCGACAAAGCTCAAGAGGAAATAAAATATGAAAAACTCTGAGTCCGCTAAGTCCATCATGGGAGAGGCTTTCACAAGGATGAATCAAACTACCAATAAAAAAATGGAGCTAAACAGAAGAAACAACATGACGATATCATAAAGATGGATCTCTCAACACTCAATTCAGTTCAACGACAATACTTTGAAATGTGTCAGGCAGAGATATTGGAGAGGTGGATGTCTAAGGGTTCTTTCTAATTTTCATATATTATCTTGTATTAGATTTATGATTGTACTCGGATCAATCCTCATTAGTTCTTCCTAATTATCATATAATATATTGTATTAGATTTATGATTGTGCTAGCAGTTGAAAATTTTGGCATTGAATGAATACAACTACTTTATTAAAATTGAAATTGGTGTAGTACAGCAACTAAAACAAGTTCGCCGAAATTACATTAGACATAAAAAAACTTAATCCTCGGCTATGGATCCCTTGAGCTGCCACAGATGCTCAATCAAATACTTTTTAGTGATTTGTGTGTCTATGTGTTCCTGACTCGATGATGATTTTGGATGAACTCAGTTAGAGGCACCGTCCGCACATGAGAAGGTTCAACGACTGGTATCGAATCAACAAAGTCGAAGTTGTTGTCAAATTAACAATCTCATTCATCTTCAACGATCATATTATGCATTATGATGCAAGCTGTCACGATGTTTCAGCACACTATATTGCCAGAAACGTGTTGGTCCACGAACAATCACAAATCGAACTTGTAACACACCAAAAGCTCGCTCGACATCTTTTCTTGCTCTCATGTTGTTGAGAAAAGTACTTATTCTATTTTCCTCGAGGTTCTAGAATAGTCTTCACTAATGTGGACCACTCTGGGTAAATCCCATCAGTGAGATAGTATCCCATATTGTACTCATGGCCATTGACAATATAGTTGCACGGTGAAGCTCTTCCCTCCGCAAGCTGTGCGAAAACCAGTGAACGATATAGAACATTGATGTCATTGTGAGACCCCTCCAATCCAAAGAAGGCATGCCATATCCAAAGATCTTTGCTAGCTACAGCCTCCAAAATAATTGTAGGTTCATGAAAATTCGTAGTATACATACCATGCCAAGTGGTTGGACAGTTATTCCATGTCCAGTGTATGCAGTTGATGCTTCCAAGCATACTACAAAAACCTCATTCTGAACCTTCCTCAAGCAGGCATACAACGTCTTCATTAGTCAGTGAACGAAGTTATTCCTCCTAAAGATGTTGATAATCGATCGAACGAACCTCTTCAGGCTCTCAATCAACGTACTTTCCCCGATCCGAATATAATCATCAACAGAGTCAGTGGATGCTCCATATGGGAGCATTCACATAGCTGCAGTAATCTTTTGAAGGCTAGATAGTCCTAACTATCCAGCATAATTCCTCTTTTGGATGAAGTAATCATCATGTTCGACGACTGCGTTGTGTATTCGAAGGAATAACGAACGCGACATTCTGAATCTTCGACGAAAATAATGAAGAGGATAGGTTGGTGTGTCTGCAAAATAATCTTGGAACAACCGATTGTGGCCTTCCAGTCAGTTTTGATGGAGCACGATACGTCTTTTGTGTTGATGTGAAGTTCTAACTTTCTCTTGTTCTTGTTCCTCGACAACAGCAGCTCCCATAAGAAAGAACATCTTCATCATTTCATCATTGCTTGAGCTAGATGAGGTAGACATTTTGTTGTGGGAGATGATGGGTTGAGGTGAGAAGGCGTCGAATTTTATAGGAATCAGTCGGTTGATGGTCAAAGTGTGTGATACCTCGAACTTCATGCCCAACGGATAGGAATCTGTCAGTTGTCAGTGAAAGTGCATGCTCCCTCGAAGACCGTGTCCAATGGATATAAATCTGGCTATTGTTCGTTATTGGTGGAATTAAATAAAAAAGGTTTAAATATAATTGAAAGTAATGTGTAACAAAACTAAAATAGAAGAGAGTTTTTTTGATATTGTTGGAGCTCCTAACTAGGAGTTTGTTGAAGATCAACAATAGTTAGGAGGTCTCCCATATGATGTGGTATTGAAAATGATGGGTCACATCTTGAAAGGTCTTGAGAGCTCTCTAACAAGGACTCCCAACTAAGAGCTTGTTGGAGATGCTCTTAGCACTTAGGTGCTAGACCTAGAAGGATTTCTTTTCTTTTTTATTTAAGTGATGACGAAGAGATTTTTTTAAAGGTCGGAGTTGGAGGAGGTATTTGTAGTTGGTGGAAGAAACCGGAGGAGTTCGGAGGAGGAGTTGTTATGAGCAGAGACTCCGACTTGGTTGATTGTTGGAGGGGTGTTGCGAGGGGAAATCTCAGCAACGATTGGGTGAGACTCATCACCTTAGGCCTTCATCGGATCTGAAGACCAGCGAGCCTTCTTTGAAGATGAGATCTTCCTGCACTAGCGAGGTGAGGGAGATCTGAAGGAAGAGGAGGAAATATACTCCTCAAACTTCTGTTGGTCGAACTCATACTCGATCGCTGAATCAATCGAGATCTTGATCGATTGCAACACTACAGCCTCGGCAGCGAGGCTGTTGGCTCCAACTGTGATCGCCAGCGTGTTTGTGTCGAAAATTAGTTTCTTTGCAACTTCCATTACAATCATTTATAAATTACAAATAGAAATAAAAGAGTGAGCCTTTTTATAAGACTTCTCTTTACAAGAGAAATAAACAGAGGGAATCTCCTAGAAACATATACAGAGATCATTTATCGATCGCTGCTTGCGTGGGATATTTGCCTATGTCGGTGACGCGTTAGCTCGTAGACCACCAATTCATAGATCTAGATTGATCGTGAAGAAGGCTTAGTGTTCTTATATGGTTTTACAAATAAGAACAGAAGTAAATAACCTCAGCAAGGTGAGATTAATACTCTTCTCGGGATCAAAACAATGTTTGATCTCAAGGGAAGGGGTGAAGGCCTGCATATCTCTCGAAATCTTCCTCTTTATGCTAAAGTTCGCTAATATCTTGCATTTTTTTCTCTCTGAAAATCGTGGCTCTCTGCTCAAAACGTCAAGACCTCACCTAAGAATTCAAATCTCGTTAGTCACACATCCATCTCCTTCATAAATGCACAAAGGGTGGTATTTATAGGCTTCGAATGTCGTGTTTGTGGATAAGATCTCATGATTTGAACGTATCTTCAGTTAATAACCACTTTCCCACATTTAAGGATACTCCTAAGGTAGTTAGGAAGCCCTAGACCGTACGAATCCTAAAAACTTATCAAAAAACGCATCGTAGGAGTCTAACTGGGCAAAACACACTTCGTGTCTCACACATGAGTGCGAGACACATGTTGTGTCTTGCTGACGAGACACAATAAGCAAGTGAGACACATGATGCGTGTCTCGTTTTGTGTTTCATCGATTTGCGCATTCCGTCGCTTTTTCATTCCATCTTTTCATGTGTTCCTTTACTTCCTTTTTGCATCGGATGATCTTCATTGACTCAGATGATTATGTTAATCGTATTCTCTTTGTCTTGAGTTATATCCGAAAACTTATTAGGTAATTTTTAACACCCACAAATAGTATCTTGAGTTTATAAGAAAGAATCAAATCAGATACTTGGTGGATCGTCCAGCTGAACGCAAGACCATTGAGAACAAACAATTTTTCAAGGATACACCCGAACTTCTAGGGTGGACTATGAGGATGTGTTCTCTATGGGAGATAATTGACTTTTTGAAAAAATTAACTCTATTGCATAATATTGACTCTTATAGCAGATATGGATCTTGAACTAGTCTAAATGAGCACTGAAACAACTTTTCTCTATGAAAACTAGAATAGAAGGTCTATGTGAATCGACTTATGTGTTTCAAAGTCAAGGGACTTGAGCACAGGGTGCCAAAGTTAAAGAGCTGTACCTATAACTTGAAATAATATTCTAGTGTGTACTATTTTGGATTTTATTAAACCATACTAGACTATGGTTTCATAATGATCAATAAAGACAGTTGTGTCTACCTACAAAAAACTAGTAAGAGTTTGAGATCTTGTCATTGTATATCGATGGCATATTGCTGAATGGGTGCAACATGGAGAACACTGGGACTCTAATTGCTAAGAGTCAGTTCTAAATATAGAGCAATGTCCTAACATAAAAGCAGAGAAGAAGCTAATGCTAAAAAACCTTTCAAAGAGTATAGTCAATAGTCAAGTATGTGTACATTAATTGATAAATCTTTTACAGTAAGATTGATGGATAGACATCAATCTAATCATAGTATGACTCACAGGGATAATTCAAGACGATCCTTAGATATTTGAATCAGACTGCAATTTACAAATTGTGCTATGGCAGAATCGACACTTGCTATGGATATATTCAGGTGTCGACTGGGTCGACGATCTCGATGAGCAATCTTTGATTCTGGTTACTTTTTCTTACTAAATGGCAGGGCCATTTTATGGAGTAGTAAGAAACAATAGTGTATAGCTCATTTTTATCAGGTGCAAAAAATGCAGCGTTATACATGAAAGGACTTGAGGCAATTCATTGTGCAAATTCTCAGAGAATCTAACTATAGCTCGACGTACAGGGAATGGTGTGATTCTCTATTATGATAGAATGTCAATTGTTGGTTATTCAAAAGACCAAAACTAGTTTTGAAAATTGAATAAAATCTAGATCGGTACCATTTCAATAAGAACAAAGAAAACGAGGAGGTCGTGTTGTGGATCTTTATGAATCAAATGATCAAGGATCTGCTGATAAAGGGAATAGCTGAGGAAAGGCTAGTGCAACACATTTGAGTCTTCAAAGCTACATATTTAATGACAAACTTTTATTTTAGTTGAGACCTTAGACACTTGGGATATTACGGATGATGGCTTTAAAAGACATTATATTTGTTTTGATTCTTTTTCTATATATACATATTTGTGATTGATAATGTCTTATTATTGCTTGATAATCACGGGATGGAGTATATTTATATATGATGCTTACATGATACACAAAGGACACTTGGTGCACCATTAGAAAGTTACATTAATAGTTAGGAGCTTTTATCACACAAGAGATCCCCTTCGAAACTATGGTAGTTACCGAAGCTGATACTGAGTGTCGGATGTTATTTAGCTTGGAGTAGCGATGACGCTGTTATATTACTTGGTATAGCAACAGTGGGAGCACTCTATTGGTCTCCCTTTCTAGGTTAGGATGAGGTTGTTGTATATTTATACGTTGAAGCGATCGAACTAGAAACCTCACGTTCACTTTACATGTTTCCTATTAGCTAGACGAGGGGTCTAATTTGATGCACGAGGTGCGGGCTTATTAGCAGATCACAGGCATATGGCAGGGGGATATAGTCAAATAAGTTCATTACGTGGTGATAGAACTTGGGTCTGTATGGTATTAATTTAATGATGTATGCTCTCAGGAAGAGAGAAGTAATATCATAACACATTGCTATACGACTTGTGCTTGGACCGAATATAAGAAGGTTGAGGGAGGGATCCTTGCTCCCTTACTATGTTAGCCCTTATCAATGACCACCAGTAATAGAGGGTAGTTACTATAAACTTAGAGACTCTAGGCTATCTATGAAGGCTGTTATGAGTGTCTGCTACCTTGGTTGTTATTTCCTGCTTCATTGAAACAATATCGCATATATGGGGCAGTGTCAAGAAAGCATGTGATGAACACTCTCAACTATTTATGATCAAAGGAAGATTGATTGGGTTGTCTCCTGATTGCATAGCTTGGCCAACTTTAATTTACCCGAGGGCAATATTTAAGAGTGCGATGAATCAAGGGTAAACTACGGTGCTTCTTTAAGGGATCGAAGGTAATTGAGAAAATATGGTTGATCAGATCTAGGGTACAAGCTATAGCATAATTACACTATTTATTGTGTATTTTATTTTAGAGAGATCCTTATGTCAGACCTAACGGATCTGGCTATAAGGCTTATCACTTGTAGGTTCTCAACGGTCTACGCAGTACTAACGGTGTATGGTCATTAATTTAAAAATGAAGGAGATTCGTAGAGAGATTTTGACTCGAGAAATCAACTAATCAAGGAGTTGGCTCAGGGAGCAACAGATGGCACCCACTCATCTGTGTGAATGGGAGTATGTTGATTATGCTTATGATATAGGCACCTAAATAAGTAGGTGGAGAATATCTTATCTTAGCGATAAGATATTCATAATTTTAATGAGTGTAGGATTCTATCTCCAAGCCCTTATACATAAATATAGGGTTTTTCATGATGGCGTGGAGAAGAAATACATCATAAACCTTCATATAGTCGTCATCTCCTCCTCTGTTTAAATTTGTGCTTTAGGCAGTAGTCACAAGGTGATATACAAGGGCTTCTCACTGGTTGAATGGTGTGGTCGTCCTCCGGCCGTTGATCAAGAAATGCTTGGTGATCTTGCCAGTTATACGGGATGGTCGCCCTCTGGCCATTGATCCAGAAAGGCGTGACAATCCTATGAAAACAATCTATTTGGTAAACCCTAAACTTGTTTACGTTTACTAGAAAGCATGTTAGGGTTTCTTATTTTCGCTGTGCATAATCTAGTTGTAGATTATCTCTATTGCATGTGTGTAATTATCCAGATCCTACAATATAAATAAACTATGTTTTTAATATTACCTTCTTCTCTAACTCGAGTTAAGCTATCAACCTCAGCCACTACCTCAGACTCCTCAATCACGATCACCGCCCAATGCACCAAGCTCATCGCTGCCACTTACCACAACCAAACGGGCCTCACAATCCCAACAGAATAAGCACTCACCCCAAACCTCTCCACAAACCACACATTATCTATGCATCATCACCTGAAACCCCTCCACACACCTCAATCAAAACCCATTAGCAATTCTCACTATCGGAGCAGAAACCCGGTTCGGAATCTTAAGGCTCCAATAACTCATCTTCCCCAAACCGCAAAAAAAAAATCATTCTTTTTCTTCTGCACCATATGCCCACCAAGTTTGATCCAATTCTTAAGAGAGTTGGGTATGAGATTTAGGGGTAGGGTTTGATGGGTTGGGATAGGAGAGAGCAAGCGTAGCGGATGTTGTAGGGTGTGTCGTTGGCGAGGATATTCGAGTCAGTAGTTTGGACTTTGGAGGGATTGTCATTGTCTAAAATTTGAAACCCCTAGCTCTAGCCCTACTTTACTTTTCAAACTTGACACACACACACACACACACACACACACACAGATTTAAGGGCTATTTGGATATGGGAAAATATGGGAGAAGGAAAGGTAGGGGAACCTATTCGGCCCATTTGAAACGTTTTTAAGAGTGATAAGTGTTTCCCTCATTCCTCTTGATTACCCTACAATCAATAGAAATACCCTCCCCCCCCCCCCCCCCCCCAACTATCCTAATCTAGCAAAAAATTAGGGTGGAAACTAGGGATGGAAATTCCCTAACCTTCCTTTCTCTCCCATATTTTCCCTAACTTTCCCTACCCCCAATGAAATGCAAACACGCCCTTAAGATATAATATATATATATATATATATATATATATATATATATATATTATATATATATATATATATATATATATATATATATATATATATATATATATATATATATATATATATATATATATATATATATATATATATATATATATATATATATATTATATATATATATATATATATATTTATATATAATATATATATAATAGAGAGAGAGAGAGAGAGGAGAGAGAGAGAGAGTAGAAAAGAGAGGATGGGTCAATAAATACTCATTCAAATATTAGTGGAGAATTCAAAGATCGAGTAAGTGTATATAACACAACGCGAAAGTGATAAATCTCAAAATCCACAAAGTTCTCTTTGAATCGATAAAGAACGATCTCTGAATCCATAAAGAACTATGAATCCATGAAGAAATATAATATGAGAAATTTTATTGATAAAAGTGATCTATTATAATGAGGTTCACAATCCTTCTTCTTAAATAGAAAAATAAATTATGTTACTAATAAGAAAAGAATTCCTTAAAAAATAATTTAAAACTACTTAAAAAGACTCCCTATAATAAATAAAATAAATCAATCCAAATCGAATAAAAATTGATTTTGTTTGCTAATCTAAATTGAATCTAATTTTATTGATAAAAATAAACTCAAAGCTAATTATTTTCATATTTTAGTCAAAAGTGGGCACTAGTGATAGGACATTGGGAATCTGCCAAGTTGATTGGCTCCGTCTCATTAGGATGGGAATTTTTAAATATAATATATTATAATCTGCCTTCTAGATTAAGAGATATAGTCACTTATTTGTATGCAAGTTAATAATGTGTACATATCCGCATTAAGAACATGTTTGGTAACCTACTTATTTTTCCTTATAAGTGTGGTTTTACTTATAAAATTCCAAATTCATATTCGGTAAAGTCTACTTATTTACTTATTTTTAACTTATAATTGCCAAAAAATAAGTTAGGATTCTCCCAATTTATTTCTTGTCTACTTATAAGGAGATTCACTTATTGTTGGCAAATGTCTATCTTGCCCTTGAAAAAATAAGTAATAAGTAACTTACAAGGCTTCAAAAAATAAGTCTTAGCCAAACATGCCCTTAGTTCATGATATCCCCTCTCCTCCATGAATTTTTTCATTGTCTTATCCTAAATCAGTCCCCCCCTTATTGAAATAAACTCGAGCCCGAGCTTCTATTTGCTTGAGTAGTAGCTTCCTCGATAAATAATTTTCTTTTCCTACAACGATTAGCATCAATTTTCTCCGTCTATTTTTTTACCTTCTCGGCTAAGGCTTCTTATATATCAAACATATGAATGGATCTTTTCCACAACATGTGTATGTGGCTAGCAGCATGTGGCTCTATAGCTAACATGAAAAACTCCTCCAAATATTTTTCGTGTTGCTTATGATATTCTATTGCCGGAAGTATCATCTCAATATTGTTTAAATCATTAAAAATTGTTTATTTCAAAGAGAAATTTTCACATATTCCATTCTTAATTATTTCATCTCCCTTTTCTTTGGACCCTCCACCAATCAAGTTACACATATCATCAATCACCACGCCTACTATTATATTCTTCTCCTCTATCAGGACAACATTGACATGTGTAATATCATTCACAATAGCTTTAGAATTTTAAACATTATATCCATCTCTACTGACATATCATCATCAACACTCGAAAAGTCAATTGCAACGTAGGTTTTCACCTCAGGAAGAATCTCTATAAGGGCAATCTTTTCTAGATACAACCGAGGCATAGACCTTTTTAGATTGCTTCAAGTCTTCATTGAAAGGCTCATTATCTACCACCCAAAGTTTTTCCTTCTCAGTACTCTCTATCTTGGATGGTTCCCTTTCTGTGAGAAGCAAGAGTGAAATTCGTCCATCCTTCTTCAATATATGAGCATTATCTCTGCTCATGTGGATGGCATCAATATTAAACTAACATTTTTAGTCAAAAATAGATAAAGAATTACGGAGGAGCTTCGCCTTTCTACTTCGGTTAGTCCTAAAGAAAAGAATGAGATTGGTTCATAGTCTACCTAAAAGCATATGACAAGTGTCTAGGTCAACCACATCACAAAACACCATCGACATAGTTGTGGCTAATAGAAAAAGATACCCGACACACCTCATTGATCTACACATCATTGCCCTTGCAAATCCAATCAATCTAGCAGGGAGTAGAGTATTTCTCTGTCTTCAAACCTAACTTCTCTACCATACGCCAAGGGATAAGATTCTCGCTACTGCCGCTGATAATAATAACATCACAAGTCTTTTGCACCAATTTGCATCTTGTGCAGGAGATTGTGCTTTTGATGTGGTTCTTGTTTCTTTTTTATTCTTTAGTGCTTTTTACAACAAGGTCTTTCTTAGGGGCTGATTGAGGTTGTTTAAACTCTTCATAATTATATATAGTTAGAGTGCGAACTCATGTATCGATTTAACACATAATAATAGGTAGGCAAAAAATGAGCTTTCAATAATTCCTTCATATTCGCCAATGATAGGGTTTTTTTTGTTTGCTTCTGTAAAAGGACACTTTCCTGACATAATGACTACCACCAAAAAAGCTATTTTACCCTTAAGTCAGTGGGCTACTCCCTTAAACTTTCGATCTTCTGTAATTCTCAAATACTCGAAAAATCTCTTCGCCTCATCAGCCCAATCAAGAAAATCTTCTAGGTTGAGTTTCCCACTAAAAGATGGCAAATCAACCCTCATGTTTTAGAATTATAGATATTCCATCTTGAGTAGTCTCAATAACCACAATTTTGGCATGGGGCTTCATACTCATTGATGTTATTGTTGAATTCTTCTTGTTATTGTTGAATTCTTCCTATAGTGTATGTTCATATATTTGGCGACATCAACGTGATCTTAAACTCATTCTGGTTTTAAACACGCTATTGCGAACTCAAGTCAATACGTCTAAGTCTTAATTTGAGTTCAGATTGTAGGGACTTTATTGCTTGTAATCGGATTGGAAACAAGACTCTGATACTACTTAATGCGGCACGCAAGTGGTAAGCCTTAGAATTCCCTAAGGTGTACTCTTTGAATCCATAAAGAATGATCCCCAAAATCAAAAATCGCTTCGAATCCATGAAGAAAATATAATAAGAGAAATATTATTGATAAAAGTGACTTATTACAATGAAGTTTACAATCCTTCTTCTTAATTAGAAAAACAAAGCCTACTCCTAATAAGAACAGAACTCCTCAAAAATGAAATAATTTAAATCTTCTTAAAAGACTCCTACAATAAAGAAAATAAATCAGTCCAAATTGAATCAAAACTTATTTTGTTTCCTAATCTAAATTGAGTCCAACTTTATTGCTAAAAATAAACTCAAAGCTTATTATTTTTAGATTTTAGTTAAAATTGTGTACTGGTGATAGGATTCTGGAAATTTTCCAAGCTAATTAACTCTGTCTCTTCGAGATAAGATAGTTTCATATACAATATATCAGAATCCGCCTTCTGGATTAGGAGATGTGGTCATTTTTTTGTGTGCAAGTTAATAATGTGTACATATCCGCATTTAGTTTGTGATAGTCTCCCTCCACTATAAATTCGTTTGTTAGGCGTCCTACATTAAGATAGGATGTCAAAGATTCACCTATCAAAAGTTTAAAACCATAACGCTTCAGAAATTTGCATTTGTAATGTGATTGTGATTTAGAGGGTAATTTTGTTTTCATTTATAGAAAAGAGAGATTGTTAACTTTTTATTTTGATTAATGAACTATATTAATATTATTGCTAATAATGTTTACTTAATGTTGTGATATTTAAAGGCTACGTCTTTTAGTGGATGATCCAAGTGCTCCAACCTTCAATAAGTGTTCAACTATTCAAGAGCATTAAGAAAATACAACAAAGCTCAAGTTTGATCCAAGACTCATTCAATTGAGGACTTATGGCTTGAAGAGTCCAGCGAAGTTGAAGCGTGATGCATGGATATGTCTTATGTCATAGAGAGAGAGCATTTGGCGGTTGAGGAAGGAGGAGAAGAATGAGAAATGATTAAGTAGGAGCAAGGCCGGCCTAGGGTAAGCCAACCAAGCCCCGGGGCTGGGGCAACCTAGGGCCGGGGGGCAACCATCGCGATTATATCCTTCCCTCCTCAAACCGTAATAATTTTCGAAGTGGACTTTGTAAGAGGACTTTTATGCAAAAATTGTTAGGGGTTCTATTAGTAAAAAACCCTTATTAATACCCAAAGCCCTACCTAACTCCTCCTTTATGTTCGCCAGCCTCCTCTCCTCCTTCTTGTCTCTGTTCCGCCGCTCACAAAAAAAGAAAAAAAACAGAGAGAATCTGAATCGACAGAGATACCGCTCTATTCTGTCGTCTCTGTTCCGTCAGCCTCCAACTCCTCCTTCCCGTCTCTGCTCCCATCCTTCGGACCACTCCGCTGACTCCTCCGACAGTCCGATCCAGTCACCCAAAAGACGGAGAGAATCTGAATCGACTTATCAACGCCGACGGTCGATCGGTCCATCAAAGAAACACAATCAGGTAATTTTGAGTTTTTTTGGACGGAAATTTGGGGTTTTGATGTTTTACAATGAAATTAAGATTTCTAATTTTGAATCTTGGCTGAATATTAGTTGTTGAATTAGGGGTTATGATGTTTGGGCGGTTTCGTCTAGGTTTTTGTTTTGAAATTGGAAATTAGATTTGATTTAGCTATTTGGGTGGCACAGTTATGCCTTCTGACTAGTTTCTCATGGTCTCCATAAGTTTAAAAGAAGCTTATTAAAGTTGAAAGATAGAAAGAGGAAATAATGTTTACTTGTTAAAAAGTTCATCTCCTTTCTAGTCATCTAAAACTCGAAAATGCTAATGGACGATAATCTGATATATTTCTATTTGGTTTTAATTATAATCTCAATTTAACTTTGATTTGATGACATTCATATTGTTGGATTGCAATCTAGATTAATTGTTTGATTGTTTTAATAATAATGATATTACTAAGTCTTCGTTCCGGCATCAGTTTAGTTGATTGTTGTGATTTCATATATGTCATCTTCGCACTATCATGTCACGGGATTGATTGAATGGATTGGCAATGATATCAATTAAAAATGAATACTTCGAGAAACTCGAGTATGATGACTTAATTGAAGAATTCGCTTCAAAAAATTCAAGGAGAAATGTTTTTCTTTGAATTAAATTGTAGCACAAATGTAATTTTTCTTATATGAATATTGATTTTGCAAGAGAATATTATCAGTTTGAGCCCAATATAGAACGCTAAATGGTATTATATGTATTCATTTTTATCGTTATTGTTCGTACCAAATTTTTAATATAAGGGGCAACCAAAATTGGATTGGGCTAGGACAACCCAAACCTTGGGGCCGGTCCTGAGTAGGAGCAATAGCTAGTGGAAGCAAAAGAAATAACGATTGAGGTAGATGGTGGAGAAGAGATCGTTGAAGGAGGAGATAGAAAAAGAGAGCCGAGAGAGTGAGGAGGGGTGATGAGTAGAGGGGGTAAGGCAGAAGGGGGGAGGAGGAGGACATAAGTGTAGGGAGGGAGGTGAGAGGAGAGGAGATATCCATGGGTTCATGGAAGAGATGAAAGGTTGAACATGAGTGTATTTCAGGGACATGCAAAAAAAACTATGGAGAGGTCATTACTTTATCACAATCGTTGATTGTCTAGTGGATGGTTATTATTTATCTTTGAGTGTCAATAATGAATAAGTGCAATTTATAGAGGTATACTGAGTATTAGATTTAGAATGAATCACAATGACCCACTGGAAAATCAATGATTGTGCTAAAAAATAGTGGCTTCCTCCACTACCTTTAGCAACAGAGAGTATCCACATTTTATCTTCTGGTTCAATAGGGTAGAAACTTATAATTTCAAGGGAAGCACGCTATCTTAAAAGTAGACGGCTAGAAGCAATTTTCCATAACTTTAAGTAACTAATGACAGCATTTATAGTGATTAACTAAAATATACCTTGATTTGATTAATGATTATATATTCTATATTAGCAATGCAAATAAAATGGATATAGTTGCGAATTTAATGTTTTAGAAGAAGTAATTAAGCATGTAACTTGTTCTTTTTGTGGACAAGATATAAATTATTTAAGGGTATACAACCCCAAAAAACAAAGGTTAAGACGCTAAATTGGTCCCTGGAGCTTGGTCCCTCTATCCTTTTTTCCCCTTTCTCTAGCGACCAATTGCATTAATCAACTAAGTTCAGAATCCATTGGACATGGTGCCATTACTATTTTCCCCATTCAAATGCTGACCTGATCAACATGTTGTCTGCAGATTCAATGCAAGATCGAGGTTGTTTGAATTTACACGATATTACATTTTTCTTCGCCATCTTAATACTAGTTTAGACCTGTGAACTATCAAGGATAACGAAGTGGTTTACAACATAATAATTATTGCCGTGCAAATGTTCAACTTCTCCACTCAAGTCATGTTTCCATGAAGTCTAATATTTGTTCGACTCATACGATAACATAATACACGTATTGACTACGGGTGTTTCCTCCTTCCTTGGTGGTAAAGAGTGAGCTCCATTTTCTAAATAATGTCAAGAATGATCGACAGACCTATGATGCAGGGCTAAAGTTCCAATTGTTTCTAATCACAGAAGAAAATTGCTTATTTTGATTCGCATAAATGGTGTCGTCATCGTAGTTATGTCCTTCATTTCTTTTTCCAGCGGCGCGCAAGTATTGATTTTTTTTGTTTCTCTATCCCCTTCGAATTCTCTAGCGTCTTATTTGCGGGGATCTAGCAGAGTGATGATCGTGATAAATTAAGACGTTGAAGATGTAGCTTGGGATTATCAATCAAATTAATGTGCCTCCGCGGAAATTGTGGCTGGCGGACATCAAATAGATGTTTGATTCTGGGGCACAGTTGATACTGACCATCACATATTTGGTCTTCAATTAAAACCTTCTCGATCTTAATACTTGAGTTCTGGTAACGTCATATATCTCATCTGCCCACTGATTCACGGCTTTCATTCTTTGAAACCATTAATTTATGCTCCGACTACATGTTTCTTGCCGTTCGTATCTATTCTTTTTAAGCTCCGAATGATTAAGCATGCCAAGGAGGGTGGAAAAGGGATCTTGCTGACTAATTGTATTTCAAACATATTTACTCGTTTTTAGTAATAGTTAGGGTAGTATTAATTGTCTTTCCAACTTATGTTTGACGTAACTTTTAACAAAAAAGTTAAAATAAGACCGAGTTTACGTATAGTAAGGAGCATGGTGAGTAAGTTGAGGGAGGTGGGGTAGTACGTGCTGTCAAAAATGAAGAATATTAGTATATAATCCGAAAATAAAAAGTCAGAAAATCAGGTCTGAATGGGAGCAGTCGTGATTTCACTGCCCTAGAAGATTGAGGACTCGCCTAGCGTCCTGACGCAGTCGATCCTCTCTCTCCTAGCGGTAAAAACACCCAGTTCGACCGGCCTCCATACTCGGGTGAGAGTAGCAGAACTTAAGTTTAGATGAAGAACGTTGCCCAAAGAAAAGTAGTAACACAATAGCCAAAATAATTTAGAACGAGAAAGCTCGGTTTGAGATGGAAGAGAGGGGATTTCTGTGTTTTTCAAAGGAGGAGAAGTGTGGTATTTATAGGAGTTTGAGGCCTTCAAAAACGTTGCTCATCCCGCACATCTATCGCGACCGTTACCCAAATATCACGTAACTCCCCGCGCCATCTCTGCATCGTCACCATAGAGAAGGGGAAGTAGCAGATGCTACCATAATGATATTTAAATATATCTAGGTTGATGCTCCACATGAGAGCCACTAGTCCAGCTTGTTACTACCACATTGAATCTACATTGGGACTACGTCTCCAAATAAAGGTTGGGTTATCACTGTCAGTGACCTCATCTATGGGCTTAAACCATTCTCCCTCGATGAATCTAGAACCACACTCCTAGATAATCCCTTAGTCAAAGGGTCAGCAAGATTCTTCTCAAACTTTATAAAGTCCAAAATCACAACTTTGCCTAACAGGCGTTGTACAGATTTATATCTTATTTGAATATGTCTGTTAAGTTTTTTATTTACATGCACTTGATTTAGAAGCTCTATGATAGATCTAGATTGAGAATGAATGGAAATAGGAGGAGAAGGTTTAGGGACCAAAGGAAGTTCAGAG
This sequence comes from Asparagus officinalis, assembly GCF_001876935.1. NCBI lineage: Eukaryota > Viridiplantae > Streptophyta > Magnoliopsida > Asparagales > Asparagaceae > Asparagus > Asparagus officinalis. The sequence goes on along the minus strand of NC_033798.1, from coordinate 19,260,451 downwards.
AGTAGATCTTTTAACCATTCTGCTTCTGTGCAAGTGGTATCAAGAGCAATCAATTTAGATTCTATGGTGCTTCTGAAAATTATTGTTTGCTTACAGGATTTCCAGGATACAGTAACACCACCAAAAAGGAATACATATCCAGATGTGGACTTTATACTGTTAGAATCCGTGACCCAGTTAGCGTCACTATACCCTTCTATAGTATCAAGGTACCCAGTGTAAGTCAAGCAATAGTCAACTGTGCCTTTTAAGTATTTGAATACTCTCTCTAAGGCAAACTGGTGGTCTTTGCTAGGGTTGCTGGTATACCGGTTCAGTTTCTGTCACGCCTCGCTTCCCAAAATACCAAGAAATCGGGACATGAACAAGCCCGCAAAGTATTAGATTGAGGAAAATGAATAAAAATTATTTCTTCTCAACCTAATACGCTAAGCGTTAAGCAATATACAATGCGAAGGCATAGGTCCCCGATCATAGATAACGAGAATATAATAAACAACTTAGAACAGAATATACATATCACAAGTGAATATCATCCAAGACATAATATTCGGGTCAACATGCCCTTATACATGACCGAACAACTGAATACTGAAGAAATATAAAATACATCATTCAACAGGAAAGAAAAGTACTACAAAAGTAATTAGGACCATCAACTAAGAAAAGATAACTGTGCTTCGGCCTATTCTTCAACTCTATCTTCAAGGAACTCCTACTGAGAATATACTGGCTCTGGCACATCTCCAAGCTGGACCTGTTCATCCTTTAAATCTGACGCACACTAGAGAAAACAGGTGTACGTTAGCGTGCATGGCACACGGCAAGATCCCACAAGAGAAAATAGAAACGGTCGAATGACCAAGGCAATAATAGATGCAACAGTAATGATAATAGAAGCGTGACCAATGCGATAACAGAAAGAGGAATATGTGATGATAGTAGTAATGATTAGGAGCATGCAACTGGAATACTAACAAGCTAGATACAATCTGCTACCAGATGTAGGCATCGAAAATTACCTATATGTCCCCACGAACAGCTCAGTGTTAAGAAATGACGATGAACATCACCATCTGGTTCACAGAAGCTTGATTGATGTCGGTGAACGGTTGAAGTAAACCGACGAACTACGTAAAACAACGGAACTTCGGAATGATGAAGATATGAACTGATCGGGAACCGCGTATCGTTCACAAACGGCGAAATACCCTTCATGTTTCATTTGTTCAATGGATGATTTAATCATTGAAACTTGTAGAACTCCTCGTCGGCTTTCCAACGCACTTTGAATCGCTCAAATCTGAGTTCGGACGAAGAAGTTACGACGGAAATGAACAAGTGTACATAACATGGCGTCTCAGCCTGAATGAGACACCCCGAGGTGTCTCGGCCCGCCCGAGACACCCCAGGGTGTCTCGGCCCAGTTTGAGACACCCTAGGGTGTCTCGGCCAAGTTTGAGACACCCTGGGGTGTCTCCAACGCAGAAATGGCCAGTTAGGTGGTTTTAACCACCCGAAACCCCCTGGAGCCTATAAATACAGCCCCGGGGCCTCATTTTTTCAGATCTGGAATTCTGGTGCCTCGACGAAGCCCTGCCGGATTGAAGACTTAAAGTGCACAGATTTTAGAGAGGAGGAGGAATTAGATCTGCAGCCCGATTCGTTCCTTAGGATTATCCCTTTGCGGTAATCTTAAGAAGAGTGATTATCTCGCTTCGCCGAGATAAGAGCTACGGTTTCTCAATCCCTTCGCGGATAGACGAAGCTCTGCCTAATTTTTTAGCAATCAGATCTGATCGATGGTGGTCCACGGATAAACCCCGGCACAGGCAAAGATCTCACGTAAGCAGAAGACCGATAAACTGTTGGCCTTCTTGTTTTGATGATGATTTACAAACAATTTACTACTAATGTTGTTTATCTAGTGTTTGTGCATTCCTATGTATTGTAGACAAACAACGTAGTTGGAGGATGGATGGAATAGAGCTTCAACGATCACATCCAAAGGAGGTTGGCGGAATGTCGGTGAAGCTTTGCAATTCAAAGTTAAAGATCAAGTTCAAGCTTCATCCGCATGTGTACCAAGTCGAGCTTAATGAAGATCAAGATCTAGCTTGGGTAATTTAGTTTAGGATTTATATTATGTGTGTTATATACTCTAAGCTCAATTATCTATACACACACATTTATTGGTTTCTTCGTATATATATATAGTCATATATATATATTTAAATTTTAGACCAAGAATTTTAGTATTTTTATTTTTCTTTGTCTTGGTTTTGAAAATTATGTTTTAAGATCTTTTGGTTATGAAAACAAATTTTTCTTTTATCAAATCTTTTGTTTTCATGATTATTAGTTTTGATTTTGATGAGAGGTGTGTATTTATATAACCCTCCGGGTTTATTGGGTGTTTATTCCCAAATCAAGTTTACCGGATGCTAAAATGATAATATGGGTTGGAACAAGCTCAAGAGCTTGATATAATTGTTGCCTCTCTTAAAAATTGTGTTTTGATTTGTTACTTTTGAATTCATTATAATTCACTTATATGATGATATTTATGTGTTTGTGCTAATGGATCATCTATTATATTTAGCATATTCATCTATGCTTGCTCACATATGTTTGCCATGATATTCATTTCATATATTCCATATGGCATTTTGATAGGGGGAGCAATCCCTATATCTTTTTATGTTTGGTACTCACCCGTGCTTATTGATAGGGGGAGCTTTCGCTCTCTTATTCTTTTTGTCCCCTTTTTGATGTTGTCAAAGGGGGAGAAATATTGTGAGTATACATTTCCTTATTTATATGGATGTGTATTATCTTGTATATGTTCATTTTCTTCATGCATATATTCCTTTTTATAAATTGTTTGTCATCATCAAAAAGAGGGAGATTGTTGGCCTTCTTGTTTTGATGATGATTTACAAACAATTTACTACTAATGTTGTTTGTCTAGTGTTTGTGCATTCCTATGTATTGTAGACAAACAACGTTGTTGGAGGATGGATGGAATCGAGCCTTAACGATCATATCAAATGGAGGTTGGCGGAATTGTGGAGTGAAGCATGCAAATTCAAGTTGAAGATCCAAGTTCAAGCTTCATCCGCAAGATTACCAAGTTGAGCCACAATGAAGATCAAGATCAAGCTTGGGTAATTTAGTTTAGGATTTATATTATGTTTGTTATATACTCTAAGCTCAATTATCTATACACACACATTTATTGGTTTCTTCGTATATATATATATAGTATAGTCATATATATATATATATATATATATATATTATATATATATATATATATATATATATATATATATATTAAATATATTATATATATAAGTTTGTTTCTATGCATATATATAGTTATATATATACATGTTTTAAAGAAAACAATGACATTTCACAAATACTTGGGTAATTTAGTTTAGGATTTATATTATGTGTGTTTATACTCTAAGCTCAATTACATACACACACATTTATTGGTTTCTTCGTAATATATATATATATATATATATATATATATATTATATAATATATATATATATATATATTATATATATATATATAATATATATATATATATATATATATATATATATATATATATATATATATATATATATATATATATATATATATATATATATATATAAGTTTTTGTTTCTATGCATATATATAGTATATATATACATGTTTTAAAGAAAACAATGACAGCTTGGGTAATATCAGTTTATACATGTTTTACTAAGTCTACAAACATTTCACAAAGTTTTCAAAGTTGGTTTATATCAAAACATCAAAATTCAAGTATCTCATATTTTTATGTTTTGGACTAGTTTGTAAAAATATTATATTTTCATTTGGCCGGAAGTCCTTTTGATAACCAGTCATTGTAGCATGTTTTATTTCATGTCTACAATCATTTTCAAAGTTTTCATTTTTGGATTTATTTGATATTTTAAACAGTGTTTTAAAATCACCTTTTTTTTTTCTGGGATGTCAGTTTTCGGTCGACGGTACGGTGACCGGTCAAATGATCATTTCTCAGTAGTTTCCAGAGAGTCGTCGGTCGACCGGTACGGTCGACGAAATTTCGATTTCTATACGGTCGACCGCGCCGGTCTGACGATGATGGCTCCGCTTGTTTTCTGGATTTCAAGGTTGTTCGCGGTCGACCGGATTTTCGGGTCGGTCGACCGAATCATTTTTTCGGTCGACCGAATCGTTGTCAGGTCTCCCAACGCTATTTTCTAGCCGTTGCAGAACTTCGTGTTTGGCCTTTTGGTCATTTTGTTTGTTTTTGGCTGAATTCTTGGGAGGCTATATTAACCTCTATTGGCATTCAATTCTAAGAGAATGTTTTTTTAACAAGTTTTAAACAAGGGTTTAAACCTGTTTAGTTTTGGTTTAAGTTTGTTTTGGTTTGCTGTTACAAAGAGGAGTTTACAATCAGCTATTGAAGAGTTCATCTTCAACATTTCATCATCCTCTCTTTGTGTTTATAGAGAAGTTTCCTTAACTCTATTTCCTAGCATTTTTACTATTGAATTTCATATCAATTTTTATTGCTAGTTCTTATTGAGTTAAGTTTTATTGAATCTCATTGTTACACACACCCACTTGAGCTTATTGTATTTGCATACATAGTATATTAGGGTTGTGAGAGTTGTAACATTGAGTGTGAGCTTTTATTGTGTTCTCATCTGTATTAGAGAACAAATCATTTGTTGTTACATTGTGAGTGTTGTAGAGTTTTCGGTTAGCTAGAAAACCGTACTGTGAGGGTGGAGTGTAGCCATATTGTGAGAGTGTGAGTGGAGATCTCCTCGAGGTGAGGAGCGGAGACGTAGGTCGAGGGGACTGAACTCCGTGAGAGAAATTGTGAGGTGTAAACGTTGTTCGGGTGAGCGTAGAAAACCCGGTTGTGATAGTGGATTCTCCCCGGGAGTGGGGAGCGGAGACGTAGGACGGAAGGTCCGAACTCCGTGATCATCTTTGTGTGTTTGTGATTGTCTTGGCGTCTCACTTGTGCTTATTATTCATATCATTCTTGTCGCCATTATCTATTGTTCACATTGTCCACTATCTTGTTTATCTTGTTTATGTTTATATCACCCTTAGTTTATATATCCTTACATATATATATTTCATCATATAGGATATATCACTTTGTATATATTGCTTATTCTTGCTTATAACTCTTGTATATCTATCTTGCAAGAATACAACTTGTTAATTAATGTTAATTGGCATTTAATCGGATTAGATTAGCATAAGACCCTAATCACCCCCCCCCCCTCTAGGGTCTATTGGTATCAGAGCTTGGTGCTCTTTGATTTAAGGTCTAATCGCCTTGAGTTAAAGATCCAAGTTATCTCTTTGTGCTAATCTTGTTTTGATTATATTTGTATCTTGCTTGCATATTTTTACAAATTATGGATATGAATGATGCATCTATCTCTGTGTTTGTTTGACAAAGTTGTAAACTTGTTTTATTTTCATTGTGTAAGGAGATCTTATAAAAAGATCAACTTTTTATTTTATTCAAGTTTATTGTAATGACTAAAGTTGTAATAGATTCGATAGCAATGAAGAGAATAACTTTCACCGCAAACAAACTGGCGACCACAGTGGGAGCCAACAGCTTCGCTGCCGAAGCTGTCGTGCCGCAGCCGACGATTAAGATCCCGGTGCTCGAAGAGGTCGAATATGAATTCGACCAGCAAAAATTCGAGGAGTATGTCTCCTCCTCCTCCTCCTCCAGATCCGCCTCTCCTGGCAAGCGCAGGAGTGCCTCCTCCTCCAGATCCGCCTCTCCTGGCAAGTGCAAGAGTGCCTCACCTTGCAATGATCCACCAGCGTTCAATGAAGCCAAATTTGCAGATCTGAACTCCTTCGTGATCAAGGAGCCGACTGCTGAAGGTGCGCCAACTCTATCAAGGAGAGCACATCAAAGGAAACGCCAACGCCTCGCGCGCCAATTCGCCAAGGCTTTGGATCAGGTGGACGAACTCCGTTACCGAGCAGATCTAGAGTTCAGAAAGCGCCAAGTGGCTAATTTGTCACCACGACCAGCATCAGAATCCTCCTCTCGATCTCCAATTAACGAATGGGTTCGTGTCAAAAGAACCCGCTCTACTCTCGAGGAGCGAATCCAGAAGCGTCGCGCCTTGCTTGCACATGCCCGGACCCTTGTGCGAAAAACACAGGAAATGCAAAAGGAAGAGGCATTTAAGAGATCGCCAAGATCCAAACAAGTTTGGGTGCCAAAATCCAAATCAGCGCCTAAAGCAAAAGCAGGCGACGTTGCTCTCTGGCCTTCGTCAACTCCAGATCCCGCTCCTATTGCTCCCGCTCCTATTGCTCCCGCACCTCCGGTGAAGCTCTATGACAGCATGGGTCTCTCCAAATCTAGAATCCCATTGAAGGATCACATTGGCTCTCCATTCGAGGATCGAGGCAAAGCACCTGTTAAGTAAAGCTTGAGACCGTTGAAGGAGCTTCGAGCCAACATCCGGACTGGGGGTCGTACACGACCTTCTAACAAAATGATTTTTGCAACGGCCCGCTTGTCGGTGCACGTAGAAAATCAGGAGCCCATTAAGGTTTCATCCTCACAAAGGTGTGATTCCAAGCGTGTGACTCCTGTAGACGCCAACAAGGTGATGTTTACTCAGAGGAAAACGTGTCAAACAGAAGAATGCGTTATACCTGAGAATTTATGTAAACAGCCGATAGGTTGCTCTAACAGCATCGGGCTAGGGGTACGAATAAATCTCGAAAGAGAAGTACCCGGGAAGCGGACTCTCACTGTCCGTGTATCAAAATTATCAGGGCAGTATTATCAGCATGTAGCTGCCCCAAGACCGCTCCACAGAGGGTCTCGATATTTGAGAGGATCTCCAACGAAAAAGCTAAGTCCAATCAAAAGCGTCTCCGTAAGAAACGATCGGTCGTTCAAGGTGATGAACCCCCAGAGGTTACCATCAATATGGTTGATAAGGGAAAATCGATTCGACCTTCTAGCTCTGATCCGCTTGTATCGCATCGTCTAACCCGGTTACGATCAGGAACTATTAGACAAAGGGATTATCAGAGAATGCAGAGAGGGTTATCCTCGGATGATGAAGCATTGGATGCTAACTCGGCAATCGCTTCTGATAATACGGTATCCAGTCCGGGACAATCCCATGAAGTGTTTATGATTAATACCGAGGAAGTAACCAAAATGGTTGAGGATGCTTTAGCTAAGCAGAAAGAGGCATTCAAGATTGAGATGGAAATGGCTATGCAGGAGATGAGACAAATGCATGACCAACAAATCCGAGCCTTGTCGAATCAGCTAGGTGAATCCAGCCATCGCAGCACTGCTAACCAAGCAGGTAGCGATTCAGATGTGGATGAACACAACGCTGGGGGTGGTCCCACTAAGGATAATAATACTGGGGGTGGTCCCACCAAAGATGACAATGCTGGGGGTGGCCCCGTTATTCCTCTCAAGAATTGTCCAAAACAGGATATAGATGAGGACGAAAAGATGAAGGATCTCGAGAGCAAAATTAACGCTTTAATGTCTGCTCGAAAGGTAAAGAAGACCGGCATTCCGTGTCCTTACCCGAAAGAATGGGAATCGATTCCGTATCCGGTGAAGTTCAACCTGATCAACTTCACGCCGTTCGACGGGAAGGTTTCCCCCACTCAGCACCTGATCTATTTCAAGTCCCATTTGGGAGTGATCTCTGGTAACGAGCCTCTGATGGTCCGGTCATTTGTTGGCACCCTTCGCGGGCCCACCTTCGATTAGTACCGCCGCCTCAAGCCCGGAAGCATCAACAGCTGGGAGGACCTGGAAAGCATGTTCCTCGCTCATTTCTTCGATGATGACGCTGAAGTGTCGATCAGGACACTCTTCGATGAGAAACAAAAAGACGGAGAGTTGGTGGATACCTTCATCAAACGCTTTCGCAATCAGGTAATGAACTGCAATGATCCCGTCATGGAGGAATTCGTCTTGGAAACCTGTCATAACAACTTGTCCAATAACATCTTGGACGTTATGGGAGTAGAGCCACTCAATACCTGGAGAGAGTTGAAAGCGCGCGGAGAGCAGGCCGAACGATTCCTTAGAAGGAGGAAAGTTGAAAGATGCCAACCGATGACTAACCCTCTGAATCCGGGTCTCGTTTCCCATAATGAAAGGAAGACACCTACAACAATTGTTGACGTTAATCAGACGTCGCAACAGCAGTCCCGAAGACAGCAGAATAATTCGGATCCGAGACTCCAAAAAGAGTACTCATTCAAGGACGAAGGCGTTCCAGCCATCTTCGAGACCCTTCTTGAAAACAATAAGATCAAGCTACCGCCCATCACAAATCAGGAGGAAGCTGACAATACTATGGATCCGAAGTACTGCGCGTACCATAGGAGGATCTTCCATCCCACCAAGACTTGCTTTACTTTAAAGAATATCATCCAAACCTTGGTTGAAGCCAGCGTCATAGCACTAGGATAAGCCAAATGATAACGGCAATACTCCGAAGAATATACGAGTATAAACTACTTCTCAATCATCCAATCGGTATATGAGGTTAAACTGCTCCCTGATACTCCAATAGGTATATGAGTCTAAACTGTTTCCTACTGTTGATGGAAAGTTCCTGGAGAATGTTACGTTAATATTCTTAAGGATAACCCGATCATGTAACGGAGTACAAAGTCAGACCCAGTTCCAAGAAGGAAGTTGGGGGTGGATGATTCATGTAATGGGAAGTTCCCAGAAGAACGCTATATGTAATTTTCTTAGGGATAACCCGATAATTACGAACAAAGTGATAAACACTGAACCCCCACTATGATTTGTACTCCCACTCTCACTATCTACCTGGTCAAACCTTCCTATAGTTAAGACCACAACCAAAGTCCCCTCTCGATTCCTTCCATGAACGAGAGGTCCACTTTCAAATTGAACTATCAAGCCTATAAAAGGTAAGATCGTCTCAAACCTCCCACTTCCACTGCTTCCTTGGTCAAACCTATAAAAGTTAGGGCCACAACCAGATTCTCCTCTCGATTCCTTTCATGAACGAGAGGTCCACTTTCAATTGAGCAATCAAACCTATAAAAGTTAGGATTGTCTCCAACTTTACTTAGTCAAACCCAACTAAATCAAAGAAAAAAATAAAAATTACAACTTTCCTCTTGTGAACAAATCACGAGCTCCTTTTTTGCGGTCGCTCGCTTGTGTGGGTTCTTTGCCAACGCCGGGGTTAATCCGTGGACCACCGCGCGATCTAGATCCGGTCGGATCTACACGAGTATGCGGGTATTATTCCACGAATGGAATAATAGCCGGGAGGGATTAATCCACCAAGGGAATAATCGCTCAGATCTCGAGATCTAAGACCAAGCTTAGATCTGGAGTGTAGTCTCGTGTAGATCTCAGATCTGTTCTTTCTTCCTCTCGAGATCCTGCCTTTTCTGACGTGGATGGTCGCCGAGGATCAGATCTGAATGTGCAAGTCTTCTGGTCTTCAAGCTCCGAGTTCACTCTTCAATCCGGCAGAGTTTCGGCTCTTGAAAGTTCCACCTCCGAAAATGAACATCTCTAGGCCTATTTATAGGCTCTCAGGACAGTGGCTGCAAAAAGAGAATTGTCGGCCACCTCTGGGCGAATTCTGTTTTGAATTTGACAGGAGCTTTTGTTGAGAAAGACCATGTTGAGCCGGCTGTGCGACCAACTCCACCAGTCGATGCAGCTACAGTTGTTACATCTCCATCACCCCCAGTGACTCGAGGGGAAGGAGGTATAATTTAATTAGCTGAGCGATGCCGTTCATTTCCTCATTGAGGCTTTTGACGAACTTCTCTTCTTTGTGTAGGGCTTCCTTCTCAGCTTCATATCCTCGTTAAGGAGTTGTTATCAGGGGATGACCCTGAGAAGATCATCATCAGCGTAGAAGTCCGCTCTTATTTCTCCTCCCTGACTGTTATAATTGGCAAACTCCTCCACGACGGACTTTCTCTTCGCCAATTTAAGCCCTACCTCGATTCCAAGATAAACTTGATTAGGGACATAGGATGTCCGGATCTAGCGACGGCTATGGTTGATGACCTTGATCGCTTAGAGCGTGAGCTTCAGATGTTTCATGAGCTCCGGGATACAGGTGCCTCTTCATTCGTTGCTGCCGAGTTGGATGCTCGCTTACAGACATGGCGCAGTACTCGGATGGTTGCTGAGCTCGAGATTCAGGTGCAGCGGGACCGCATAGATCGAGTTGAGGCTGATTTCGCCACTAGATCTTCTTTCCTCGAGGAGCTTGATTCTCAGATAGATCAGCTCCGACGAGAACTCCGTGAGAAGGAAGACACAAAGATGCAGAATCAGCAAGCAAATGCTGCTTTATCTGATGAGCTGAAGTCCTTGAAGCAGAGACTGGCTGAGACAGAGGAGGATGCTGTGAGGACTTTAGCTGCGAACGAAGAGTCTGTTAGAGCTGAGTTGCAGGAGGAGCTTAGACGCTCTTATGACGAGAAGTTATCTGAATTCAGTCAGCAGATTCTTAGCCATGGGCTTGATGTATGATTTTATTTGCTGAAAACCTTGACATTTGATTCTCTTTAGTGGAATTGGTTTTTATCTTTATCTTTATTATGATTCCTCATCACGTTTGAAATGATTGACCATAATACTCATAGGATTTTTGGCAAACCCCCAGCCTTCAACGGGTTTGATTAGCCTTTACCGACTACCGTTTGAGTCGGGCTAGCATGCGGATTATCGGAATCCGTTCCGCATGTAACGTTGTGCTAAGGGAATGAACTCCCTTAGACTTCGTGCTATGATGTCGAATACATAGACTTCGCCATTGTTACGGGAATAGGCTACCCGGCGACACGTGTTAGGTGTTGACTTTAGGATTTTTTGGCTAACCCCCAGCCTTCAACGGGTTTGATTAGCCTTTACCGACTACCGTTTGAGTCGGGCTAGCATGCGGATTGTCGGAATCCGTTCCGCATGTAACGTTGTGCTAAGGGAATGAACTCCCTTAGACTTCGTGCTATGATGTCGAATACATAGACTTCGCCATTGTTACGGGAATAGGCTACCCGGCGACACGTGTTAGGTGTTGACTTTAGGATTTTTGGCTAACCCCCAGCCTTCAACGGGTTTGATTAGCCTTTACCGACTACCGTTTGAGTCGGGCTAGCATGCGGATTGTCGGAATCCGTTCCGCATGTAACGTTGTGCTAAGGGAATGAACTCCCTTAGACTTCGTGCTATGATGTCGAATACATAGACTTCGCCATTGTTACGGGAATAGGCTACCCGGCGACACGTGTTAGGTGTTGACTTTAGGATTTTTGGCTAACCCCCAGCCTTCAACGGGTTTGATTAGCCTTTACCGACTACCGTTTGAGTCGGGCTAGCATGCGGATTGTCTAACTCCGTTCGCATGTAACGTTGTGCTAAGAGAATGAATTCTCTTAGACTTCGTGCTATGATGTCGAATACATAGACTTCGCCATTGTTACGGGAATAGGCTACCCGGCAACACGTGTTAGGTGTTGACTTTATCCCTACTTAGGTTTCGGGATAAAATACCCCAGACTGGTCTTCTGGTGTCTTTTTCTACGGCGAAAGACTAAACCGGCGACGCGTGTTAGGCGTCGGCATATCCCTTCTTAGGATTCAGGATGACATTCCCCATGCGTGTAAGGCATGGATTTTGGTGTTATTAATGACGACCTGCCACAATGTTGAATATGTGGACGGGTGTTCTTTTTAACGGTTAAGAACTAACCGGCAGCGCAGGTTAAGCGCAGACTTATCCTTGCTTAGGTTTCAGGATAAAATACCCCAGAATCAGACTCTGGTGTCTTTTTGTGCGGAAAAAGACTAAACCGGCAGCGCGTGTTAGGCGCAGACTTATCCCTGCTTAGGATTCGGGATAAACTTCCTAGGATGAATCCTAGATTGATAGATTCTTAGAAAAGGTTGGTGCGGGAAAGGAAGAATTTTATATTCTATTTCCCGGTCTTCTTTTAGGGTGAAGGCGAACCCAACAGACAAGGAAGGAAGAATTTTATATTCTATTCCCTGATTCTGGAAAGGAAGAATTTTATATTCTATTTCCAGCGAAGAAGAAACTAGAAGTGGGGTGTCCACTCCGAGAATCTGGAAAATTTAGATAAACTTGCCTTTTATAGGATGAGTTATCTAAACTGAAAATGGGTCCTTCGTTTATCGAAGTGGTATTTTCAACTCCGGTTATAACCATGAACAAGGTTTAACCAAAGAGAAAAAGGGAAGGAGTTCTTTCGTTTATCGAAAAGGGACTCCGAACTGAAAGTGGACCTCTTGTTCATGGAAAGAATCAAGAGGGCCAGAAAAACATTTTTGGTGGACTCACTGTCAATTGAAATTGATCAGTGAGGGATTTTGGTGGTGACAATGATTTTGGGTTATCCTCTAGAATATTAAGTGTAATATTCTTCGAGGAACTTCCCGGTAAATGAGTTATCCTGAATGTACTAGGGATAGTACTTTTTCAGGAACTTCCCATTTATTGGCATTAATTGCCTGGCGCCCTCTTGAGTAATCAGGCGATATGCGCCGTTTGAATAGACTGTGTCTATTACAAACGGTCCTTCCCATTTGGGTTCGAATTTACCTTTCTTCTTGGAGGTGAGAATTATTGGTCGGCGAGCAGCGAGGACCAGATCTCCTTCCTTGAAGCTTCTCTGTCGGACTCTTTTGTTAAAAGCCCTTGACATCCTGGCTTGGTAAAACTCGATGTGTTGTTGAGCCTCCAAACGCTTTTCATCCAGCCTCTCGAGCTCTTCGAGACGCTTCTGATGTTGTTCCTCCGTCGTCATCTCCGTTGCGAGGGCGATCCGAAGGGACGGAATCTGAATTTCCAGCGGTAGCACAGCTTCACATCCGTATACCAGCGAATACGGGGTAGCTCCCGTAGGCGTGCGTATGGTGGTGCGATAAGCCCAGAGTGCTTCACCGAGTTTATCGTCCCAGTCTCGTTTATTGGTCTTCACGAGCTTTGACAAGATCTTGATGATCGTCTTGTTAAACGCCTCCGCTAATCCATTCGCGGCGGGGTAGTAAGCTGTCGACGAAACATCTTCGATTTTGAACTTGTCGCAGAATCTGACGAAGGCATTGCTTATGAACTGTGGACCGTTGTCATGAATGATCCTTCTTGGCACGCCGTGTCGGTAAATGACATGATGCTTGATGAAATTGATGACGTTGTTCGTCTTCACTTCTCTAAGCGGAATCGCTTCAGCCCACTTTGAGAAATAATCTGTGATCGCGAGGATGAACCGATCACCTTTGACTGAAGGGGGAAAAATAGGACCGACTATGTCCATGCCCCAAGTCTCGAACGGCCAAGACGTGGTTGACGTGTGCAACTGCTCTGGCGGTTGATGCATATAATTCGCATGTATCTGGCAAGCGTGGCATTCTCGTGCGTATTCGATTGCGTCACGAACCATCGTTGGCCAGAAATATCCCATCCTCCTGATGCGATCATACAGTTTAGGACCGGGCTGATGCGCACCACATTCTCCTTCGTGTGCTTCCTTAAGAACTTCCTTTGCTTCTCTGTTCGAAAGGCATCGGAGTAAAAGACCGTCGTACCCTCTACGGTATAACGTATGGGTCTCGGTATTATAGAAGAATCTTGGAGCTCTTCGGCGGATTGATTCCTTTTCTTTTACATCCTCTGGCAAGATACCATATTGGACGTAGTCGATGATAGGAAAACGCCAATCTCGGGACTCAGACCCAATTTGAGTTGAATTCACCTCTTTGGCGTTCACGTTTCTATCCTCTTCTTCTTCAATCTCCGTACTGTATATGGGTACGCAGAGTTGATGCGTCCGTACTGTGACTAACAGCTCAGCTTCGGGAGGCTGTGCCAGTGATACTGCTAGTGCCGCCAGTGCGTCTGCATAAGCGTTCTGGAGACGAGGGATGTATTCAATAAAGAATTCTTCGAAAGATTCTGCCATTTTGATGGCTTCCTGGTGGTACGGGATCAGGTCTTGATTCCTGACTTCATACTCACCGCGAACTTGGTTGACTATCAATTGCGAATCTCCAAAAGCTTCGAGATATTCGACCCCCAGCTCTTTGGCGAAACTGAGTCCAATGAGAAGCGCGTTGTATTCGGCAACATTATTGGAGCACGGACTAGTCAACGAATAAGCCCGAGGCATCACGTGCTTTCCAGGGGAGATTAAGACGACTCCAACTCCAGAGGAAACTGTAGGACATCCCGGGGTTATTACTCTATTAACTGCCCTTGAGGCACCATCGAAGTATAATTGCCATACTTGTTGGTGTGATGTGGTGTTAACCTCGTGGGTTTCATCCGGCAAGTCATCATATACTTCTGCCGTATCTGTGGTCGGGTTTGCCGCCAAAAGGTCACAAATCGCCTGTCCTTTTATCGACTTCTGCTGCTTGAAGTGCAAATCGTATTGGGACAAGAGAAGGGCCCACTTCGCTAGCCGCCAATTCATAGAGGCCGGTTGCGTCATAAACACCCGTACTGGATTAACGTTGGAGATAACGTAGATCGTCTGTCCCACCAGGTAATGCCGCATCTTTTGCATCGCAAATACCAATGCAAGGCATTCTTTCTCAATCATCGGATATCGAGACTCAGCGCCTACCAAGGTCCGACTTAGGTAATAAACTGCCTGTTCGTGACCGTTATCATCGTCTTGCGCTAGTAAGGCACTTATCGAGTGGTTCATCGCCTTGAGATAAATCAAGAACGGTTTACCAGATTTCGGTGCAACGAGAACAGGAGGGTTCGCCAGATATGTTTTGATATCTTCGAACGCTTTTTGACAGGCATCATCCCAGATAAATGATACCCCTTTCTTGTTCAGCTTAGAGAACGGTTGGCACTTCCCAGAAAGATTTGAGATGAAACGCCGGATATAAGCTAAACGCCCTTGCAATCCTCTGAGTTCTCTCAGATTCCTCGGGGGCTGCAATTCATGTATCGCCTTCACCTTATCAGGATCGATATGTATACCCTTAGTGGTGACGACGAACCCAAGAAATTTTCCGCTGGACATTCCAAGGAATGATTTAGTGGGGTTCATCTTCAACTGATGACTCCTCATGAGATCGAACATTGTCTTCAAATCCTTGATGTGATCTTCCTTGTTGCGGCTTTTCACAACCAAATCATCAACGTAACATTCGACTGTTTTCCTGAGATGTTCTTGGAAAATCTTAGTCATCGCTCGCTGGTATGTGGCACCGGCATTCTTCAGGCCGAAAGGCATCACCGTATAGCAGAAGACGCCGAGGGGTGTTCTAAACGCCGTATGCTTCTCATCCTCTGGATGCATCTTGATCTGGTTATATCCCGAAAATCCATCCATGAAGGACATCCTCTCAAATCCACATGTATTGTCGATAATGACATCCGTGATCGGGAGAGGGAAATCGTCTTTCGGACATGCTTCATTCAGGTTCCTGAAGTCGATGCAAATCCTGATTTTGCCATTCTTCTTCATGACGGGAACGATGTTGGCTAACCAGTCTGGATGTTGTTCCTCTCGGATAAATCCTGATTCGATCAACTTCTTAACCTCTGCCTCAATGGCTTCCATAATTTGCGGATGAAACCGTCTTTGCTGTTGCTTGACAGGTTTGGCATCCGGCTTGATATCGAGGCGATGCATTGCGACATTAGGGTCGAGCCCTGGCATGTCTTCATAATTCCATGCGAAGATGTCGATATATTCC
>NC_033798.1:19219323-19243637 GCF_001876935.1 Asparagus officinalis | reverse complement strand
GAGGCACCATCGAAGTATAATTGCCATACTTGTTGGTGTGATGTGGTGTTAACCTCGTGGGTTTCATCCTGCAAGTCATCATATACTTCTGCCGTATCTGTTGTCGGGTTTGCCGCCAAAAGGTCACAAATCGCCTGTCCTTTTATCGACTTCTGCTGCTTGAAGTGCAAATCGTATTGGGACAAGAGAAGGGCCCACTTCGCTAGCCGCCAATTCATAGAGGCCGGTTGCGTCTGCCGTATCTGTTGTCGGGTTTGCCGCCAAAAGGTCACAAATCGCCTGTCCTTTTATCGACTTCTGCTGCTTGAAGTGCAAATCGTATTGGGACAAGAGAAGGGCCCACTTCGCTAGCCGCCAATTCATAGAGGCCGGTTGCGTCATAAACACCCGTACTGGATTAACGTTGGAGATAACGTAGATCGTCTGTCCCACTAGGTAATGCCGCATCTTTTGCATCGCAAATACCAATGCAAGGCATTCTTTCTCAATCATCGGATATCGAGACTCAGCGCCTACCAAGGTCCGACTGAGGTAATAAACTGCCTGTTCGTGACCGTTATCATCGTCTTGCGCTAGTAAAGCACTTATCGAGTGGTTCATCGCCTTGAGATAAATCAAGAACGGTTTACCAGATTTCGGTGCAACGAGAACAGGAGGGTTCGCCAGATATGTTTTGATATCTTCGAACGCTTTTTGGCAGGCATCATCCCAGATGAATGATACTCCTTTCTTGTTCAGCTTAGAGAACGGTTGGCACTTCCCAGAAAGATTTGAGATGAAACGCCGGATATAAGCTAAGCGCCCTTGCAATCCTCTGAGTTCTCTCAGATTCCTCGGGGGCTGCAATTCATGTATCGCCTTCACCTTATCAGGATCGATATGTATACCTTTAGTGGTGACGACGAACCCAAGAAATTTTCCGCTGGACATTCCAAGAAATGATTTAGTGGGGTTCATCTTCAACTGATGACTCCTCATGAGATCGAACATTGTCTTCAAATCCTTGATGTGATCTTCCTTGTTGCGGCTTTTCACAACCAAATCATCAACGTAACATTCGACTGTTTTCCTGAGATGTTCTTGGAAAATCTTAGTCATCGCTCGCTGGTATGTGGCACCGGCATTCTTCAGGCCGAAAGGCATCACCGTATAGCAGAAAACGCCGAGGGGTGTTCTAAACGCCGTATGCTTCTCATCCTCTGGATGC
Source organism: Asparagus officinalis (assembly GCF_001876935.1). Classification (NCBI taxonomy): domain Eukaryota; kingdom Viridiplantae; phylum Streptophyta; class Magnoliopsida; order Asparagales; family Asparagaceae; genus Asparagus; species Asparagus officinalis. Next base: position 19,242,430 of record NC_033798.1, on the reverse strand, counting down.
ATCTTGATCTGGTTATATCCCGAAAATCCATCCATGAAGGACATCCTCTCAAATCCACATGTATTGTCGATAATGACATCCGTGATCGGGAGAGGGAAATCGTCTTTCGGACATGCTTCATTCAGGTTCCTGAAGTCGATGCAAATCCTGATTTTGCCATTCTTCTTCATGACGGGAACGATGTTGGCTAACCAGTCTGGATGTTGTTCCTCTCGGATAAATCCTGATTCGATCAACTTCTTAACCTCTGCCTCAATGGCTTCCATAATCTGCGGACGAAACCGTCTTTGCTGTTGCTTGACAGGTTTGGCATCCGGCTTGATATCGAGGCGGTGCATTGCGACATTGGGGTCGAGCCCTGGCATGTCTTCATAATTCCATGCGAAGACGTCGATATATTCCCTGATGAGAGCAATCAATTCCTCCTTCTCATCTGGGGGAAGACTGTCGCTGATGAATATAGGCTTTGGGTTAGCTTCATCACCCATGTTAATCTGGACTATTTTATCTTCAGTGGGTGGTTCTCTTTGCTCGAACCTATCGCCATACTGCATATTCAGATGGTGAACCCACGGGTCTTCCCATGTTGGCATTTGATCGTCGTCTTCCATGGTGGATGGATCAGCTGTAGTCATGTTCGCCATTAGGGTTTTGAAAACTTCTCCCAGACTTGTATCGGAGTCCCACTCTGAAGCATCGGGAGAGTATCCCTTCTTGGCTTTGTTAGCAATTTGATCGATAATTTGCCAACCACATTCGTCATCTGATGAAACATAACCTAAGCCTCGCCCATATTTATAATAATCCTCAGGTTTACCTTTTGGTACATATACTGCTTTGGCTGGATTACGAGGACCTCGATCGAAGTATAAACCTTCTCCGAGTGTGAAATCGTAGCCCTGCTTTTCCATGAGCTTGCGCGCTTCTGGACTATACTTGGATAGATGTCGACCAGGTTTGTCATCATCTTCGTCTTCACTTAGGAAATGATCTGGTAACGGAGAGCTTTTTCCTTTACCGTAAATCACTTCTTTAGCACCTCTTACTTTGTTCGGGATGACCATGGTTGTTCCGAAAGAATGCTGGAGGTGTTCCTTCGTTACATAGGATGATCGGATCGGCATATACAACTCAGGATTGTCGTACAGCTCTTTTATCACATCATCAAGAGACAAGGAGTACTCTAAATCATCTTTTATTGCAATATCGGCAAGTTGCCAGTTACAACCTCCATCTGACGATTGTTCATCGTCAAGATTGATTACAAAGGGTACAATGTCATTTAAAACAAAACCGCCATTGTAATCGAATCCGGCTTCAGAATCAGCTTCTTCTCCGCTGTCTGTGCCCTGGGCCGATGGTTCAGTATCGGATTCGTTACCATAAAGGAGAGAATCGGTGAAATAATTCTCATACCCCTTGAATGGTTGCTTATCCGCGACCACCGTCCTAACCTCATTGTCAGTGTCGACATACTTCAAACACTGATGGAGAGTAGAGGGAATTATCACGTTACTATGGATCCAAGGCCGACCCAATAGTAAGTTGTACGAAGTCTCCGCATCGATCACATAACACGTGACTTCTGTCTTCAGATCTCCCATCTGGCACTTCACCCGGATCTTACCCAAGGGTCTTGACCCACTAGTGTTGAATCCATAAATAACAGTGCCTGTGGACGCCAACTTGCTTACTGGGATGCCGAGGAAATGCATCAATCGAAGCGGCATAATACTCACAGCAGAACCCGGATCCACTTGGATTCGGTTGACTTGGCTGGAGCCAATGTATCCGACGAAATATAACGGCCGATCGTGGTTCGAATTCTTCGTCTGCATATCTTCTTTGGTGAAAGTAATGCAGGGAAGGTTCTTAGTCGCTATGTTGCACTGTTGACTCAGCGGTTCTGGCTGTTCAGGTATCGGCTTGACTTGAGTCAGAAATACCTCTGCATTGGCCAAAGCTTCTTGTAGGGCCTCCCTGGTTTCTTTGGATAATCGCAGCAACTCATACAGCGTTATCCGTGCAGGAATGTTGGCTAATTGCGCCATAATGTCGAAGCTATGCGGAGTCTTCGAGCTTTCCGGTTTGTCTCTTCCAATTGGACGACTGAAACGAGACTGCTTCGGATTCTGTACCTCTTGGGGATTCTTCTCTTTTGGTTTATTCACCGGTTGTCGTAGAGCTTCTTTACCCGGTGTGGGACTTGCAATCACTCCCATCTCCGTGAGAGTTTTGGCTGGTCCCCGCTTGTTCACCCCCTGCTCACTAGGTGGCGGATAATTGTAGTGGTATTCATTTCCGCTCCGTGTCGCAAAAGCTTCTTGTTCTTCTTCAGAGAGCAGGAAAGTGGAGATTCTTTCGTCATCTTCCCCTGGGATAGCAGAGACTCCATAACAAGACTTCCCTTTTCCTTTAGACTTCCTCCCGGATGACGAACCGGCCCATTGTTCATCTCCAATCAGATCTGGATGAACCCAAAGGATTTCGCCATTTGGGGTTGTGTGCGGCACAAGTCCCTTTTGGCGCTGTCCGTGCGGATCGTCATTCACCGTCTTCATCCCGACTTTGGTGACGCGTTTTGGCTCGAACCAAGTTGTAGGCACCGACCCAAAACTGATTGACACTGCGTTGGCCCCCACATTCTTGGCTGGTTTCGGGGTTATGACTCCTACGTCGATTAACGCCTGGATCTTGTCCTTGAGGTGGTAGCATGATCTCGTAGGGTGGTGGACCGCTCTGTGGTACGCGCAGTACTTTGGATCCGTCACTTTGCTGGCCCCTTCTTGATCCACGATCGCCGGCAACTGGATCTTGTTGTTCTCCAACAGGTATTTGAAGATGCCGGGAACTTCATCATCCTTGAAGGAGTACACTTTAGGAAACCTCGGCTCCGCAGATTTCTGCTTCTGAGGCCGTTGTTGCCATTGTCCTCGAGATTGTTGGGGTGCTTGTTGCTGTGGCTGCTGTTGCTGTGGTTGCAATTGAAAGGTTTGATTAGCATCAACTGCATTAGCTTGTGCCTTACCTTTCCCCCGTGGGACGAAGTTTTGCTTTGGAACACTCGTCGCCGGTTGGCCTCTTTCCGCCTTCTTCCTCTTGAGGAATCGCTCAGCTTGCTCTCCCCGGACTTTCAAGTCCTTCCATGTATTGGATGGTGCTGTCCCCATTGCTTCTAGCACGTCCAACGCGAGGTTGTTGTGGCAGGTCTGGAGGATGAATTCCTCGGTGATCGGGTCCCGGCAATTCATCGCCTTGTTCCGGAATCTTTTGACGAAGGTATCGACTAACTCTCCGTCCTTCTGCTTCTCATCGAGCAACGATCCGATAGATATCTCGGTGTCGTCGTCGAAGAAGTTGGCCAGGAACTTGGTCTCCATGTCATCCCAGCTGTTTACGCTGCCTGGCTTGAGGCGGCGATACCAATCGAAGGCGGCTCCGCGAAGAGTGCCGACGAATGACCGCACCATCAGAGGCTCATTACCAGAGATCACCCCCAAATGCGATTTGAAGTAAATCAAATGCTGGGTAGGTGAACCCATCCCATTAAACGGCGTGAAGTTAATTAGATTAAACTTCGCCGGATATGGGATCGATTCCCATTCTCTTGGGTATGGGCAAGGAATGCCTGTTTTCTTCGTCTCTTGAGCGGAAATTAGTGTGTTGATTTTGCTCTCGAGGTTCTTGATCTTCAGGTTTTCGCCGGTTTCTTCGCCAGCATTCTCATTACCACCCCCTGCGTTGACGGGAGGATCATTGGTGTTACGAGCATTTGTATCCTCATCTTCCACATTAATCGGGTTACGATGATTCTGCTCGCCTTGTTGGTTCGCCAATGCTTGGATCTGTTGGTCATGCATTTCTCTCATCTGCTGCATGGCCATCTCCATCTCAAATTTGAAACTTTCTTTCTGCTTAGCCAAAGCGTCTTCAAGCATCTTGGCCATCTGCTCCGCACTTATCATCAGGGCCTCGCGGGGTTGTCCCTCGCTGGATACTGTATTATCTGATGCCACCGCGGAGCCGGCATCAGATTCTTCATCTTCTGAAGGGCGTCTTGTCCGAATCCTACCATAAGTTGCTCGCTCTATGGTTCCGGACTGCAGACGGGTTCTAGGTCGGGAAGCTTTCAGAATCGACTCGAAATCTTCTCGTGCCGATGTCCCTTTGCTCGTCATGTTGGTGGTGACCCTCGGAAATTCTCCGTCTTCAATCACCCTTCTTCTTCGTTGGAAGCGCCTAGGCCTTGGTTTTGGCGTTTCCGCATTAAGTCTTTCAAAAACTGAAACTCTTTCGGGGACCGCCTTAATGCAATTGCATTCCGACAATACCGCCCGAATGAGTTTGGAACAGGGACATTGAATTTCCCGTTCTCGGGGACTCCTCTTCCTGGTTCTATTCGTACCCCCAGCACGATAGTACAACTCGTCATTTTGACAGTCAGAGTAACCTATCGTGTGCGGGCACGCCTTCTCAGGTACAACACAATCATTATCAGATGATAATGTTTCCATCTGAGGTTGACTTGCCTTCTTTGGGCTTTCAAAGGTTACCCGCCTCAAAACATGCCTTTTTGGGCGTGAATTTTCGGCGTGATCTTGGACTTCAATGCGCAAATTGGTGCGCGCAGCTGCCTTGAGGTCTTTGTCATGCTGGAGGTGATGGCGACCCCCAGTATGTTGAGTCGTTCTGGGCTTCTTCATCGGGCCCAAACGCTCGTGAATTGGAGCTTTGCCTCTCACGTCAGGAATTGGACCGAGGCGCTCCAAAATTGGTTTCTTCTTGCGGGATGACTCTGCATGATCTCCCGGAGAAGTTATTGGGATTGACGGCGACTTTGGTTGACTCGCCGGAGTTTGACCTTCCTTAGAAGGCTGCACTGGTTGCTTTTTGGCCTGAGTCGCCACTTCAGACTTAGGCTTCCAGACTTGTCGTGTTGGTGGTGGCTTCTTCTCCACCTCCTTTTGCAGCTTTCTACGGGCTTCCTGAGCTTGAGCCCGTGCCTGCGCTGACATCGCGCGGCGCTTGCGAATGCGCTCCTCGAGTGTCGAACGGTTCCGTTTGACGCGGACCCATTCTTTCTTTGGCGGCTTGGAAGAGTCGCCATTCATTGGTGGTTGAGGCTGTTTGCCTCTTCTGTTCTTCAACTCCGCGTGGTAGCGGAATCCGTCCGTAGACTCCATCGCCTTAGCGAATTGCCGCGCAAGGCGTTGACGACGCCTCTGGCGGGCTCTCTTTGAGAGAGTCACAACGCCCTGAACAGTAGAGGCGTTGGCGGGAGTTGGGTTGACCTGATTGGAGGTCGGTGGAACTTCATTTGACGCAACTTCGGCGTCAGTTGGGTTGAGAGCTTCGTGGGCTTCCCGAGCAGCTTCAAACCAACGAGCTTTTCTCCCGGAGGAGAACTTCTTGGACTTGCGGGGGGAGATAGAGCCGGACGAGGACACGTACTCCTCGAACTTGGCTTGGTCGAACTCGTACTCGACCTCCTCCACGACCGGGATTGCAATCCGCGGCTGCGACGCATCGATCTCGTTGGCGAGATCGTCGGCTCCCACTGTGGTCGCCAGATTGTTCCGAGCCACCCCGAGGTGGCTCGGCCACCGAGCCACCGAGCCACCTCAAGGTGGCTCGGCTGAGGCCGAGCCACCTTGGGGTGGCTCGGCTTTGGCCGAGCCCCCGCGGGCGGTGTTTTCCGACTTTTTCGAGTCGTTTTCCGTTGTCTCGTTTGTCCGTGTTTCGGTTGACCTGAGACTCTGATTTGATGATCTGATTTGGCAGTAAATTGGATTCCTGATTTGGCAGTAAATCCGCTTCTGAGTTCGAGTCCGAAATTGATCTTGATTCGATCGTGATTCGTCCGAGTTTCCCCTTGGTTGGATGACTCGTTGACTCTTCGAACACTTGGCTTGATCCCACACGCGAATGGACGTATTTCGTTACTTGCGTGCGATTCGTCGATCTCGTCGCCTCGTTGGTTCGTCGGTTTGTGCCGAGCTGTGCTAAGGGACCTATAAGCAATTTTATATGCCTACAGAACTCGGCCACCGAGCCACCTCAGGGTGGCTCGGCCTTGGCCGAGCCACCTTGAGGTGGCTCGGCTTTGGCCGAGCCCCCGCGGGCGGTGTTTTCCGACTTTTTCGAGTCGTTTTCCGTTGTCTCGTTTGTCCGTGTTTCGGTTGACCTGAGACTCTGATTTGATGATCTGATTTGGCAGTAAATTGGATTCCTGATTTGGCAGTAAATCCGCTTCTGAGTTCGAGTCCGAAATTGATCTTGATTCGATCGTGATTCGTCCGAGTTTCCCCTTGGTTGGATGATTCGTTGACTCTTCGAACACTTGGCTTGATCCCACACGCGAATGGACGTATTTCGTTACTTGCGTGCGATTCGTCGATCTCGTCGCCTCGTTGGTTCGTCGGTTTGTGCCGAGCTGTGCTAAGGGACCTATAAGCAATTTTATATGCCTACAGAGAGGTCCACTTTCAAAAATTGAGCAATCAAACCTGTAAAAGTTAGGATTGTTCCCAATCTCACTTAGTCAAACCTACAGATAGTTAGGACTAAGACCGAGTCATCCCTTTTCGATAAACGAAAGTTTGCCTTTTCTCCTTTTTCCATCAAACCTATAAAAGTTAGGGTCGAAATTGGGCTTTCTCCTCAATAAATGAGGGACTCTTTTTGGGTCAAACAACCAATTTTATAAAAGTTAGGGTCGTTTGAATCTTTTCGATTCTCGGAGTGGAGATCCCACTCCTAGTTTCATCTTTCCGGATTCTGGGGGTGGAGATCCCACTTCGAGTTTTCTTTCTAACTGAAGATAGAATATAAAATTCTTCCTCTTTGGTGTCGGGAGATAGAATATAAAATTCTTCCTCTTCTATTTTAGGTTCGTCTTTACCCTGAGAAAAGACACAATTCTCAACTTCAAATCTGTACATCCTATGCACAGGGAACTTTATCTCGACTCCTAAATAGATATAAGCCTACATTTAATACGTGTTGCCGGTTTAGTCTTTCACCGATTGAAAAAGACACTAGGGTACGATTCTGGGGACTTTCATCCCGAATCCGAAGTAGGAATGAGTCAACGCCTAATATGCGTTGTCGGATGCCATATTCCCGTAAGAAATGGCGAAGTCTATGTATTCAAAATCATAGCATTAAGTCTAAGAGAAACAATTCTCTTAGCACAACGTTACATGTAAAACGGGTTTTAATAATTCACATGCTAGCCCGATTCAAACGGTAATCGGTAAAGGCACGTCAAACCCGTTGATGGCTGGGGGTTTGCCAAAAATCCCAAAGTCTATGTCTAACATGCATTGTCGGTTAGTCTTTGACCGTAAAAAGGACAAAAGCCCACATATTCAATATTGTGGCAGGTTGTTATTAATAACGCTAAAATCCGTGCTTCACATGCATGAGGAATTTTATCCCGAAGCCTAAGCAGGGATAAGCCAACGCCTAATACGCATTGCCGGTTTAGTCTTTTACCGATTAAAGAAGACACCAGAATCCGAGTCTGGGGACCTTTATCCTGAATCCGAAGTAAGGATAAGTCAGCGCCTAACACGCGTTGCCAGGTAGCCTGTTCCCGTAACAATGGCGAAGTCTACGTATTCGAAGTCGTAGCATCAAGTCTAAGGGAGTTCATTCCTTTAGCACAACGTCACATTCGGAACGGATGTAAACAATCCGCTTGCTAGCCCGACTCGAACGGTAGTCGGTAAAGGCACATCAAATCCGTTAAGGGCTGAGGATTTGCCAAAAATCCTAAGCCTACGTCTAACACACGTTGCCGGGTAGTCTATTCCCGTGAGAAAGACGAAGTCTACGTATTCAATGTCATAGCACAAAAAGAGTTAACTCTTTTAGCACAACGTTATATGCAGAACGGATCTAAACAATCTGCATGCTAGCCCGACTCAAACGGTAGTCGGTAAAGGCTCATCAAACCCGTTGATGGCTGAGAATTTGCCAAAAATTCTATAACTGTGAGTCATTAACGCATTAGTTCCGTTAGTTGGTCTCGTGACTCGATTATCCAATAACATTAAGATAAAATCCACAAATGCAGATGAATCAGCTTTAACAATTGGTCCTGCAGCCCCGACACTTGGGACCACCATGCTCCAATACTTTAAGAGCTTAAACTGTGTATACTCCAGTAAACGTACGAGTGTAAACTGTGTTAACGTCGGGCAGTCTGAAACCTAAAGTCAACACCGAGCAATCTGTAACCCTAGGTCAACGCCGGTCAACGCGTAATCCTAGGTTAACGCCAGTCAACGCGTTGCGATCAAAAGTCAACGTTCGACGTTCAAAACCCTAAGGTCAACGTCGGTCAACGCGTAATCCTAGGTTAACGTCAGTCAACGTGTTGCAATCAAAAGTCAACGTTCGACGTTCAAAACCCTAAGGTCAATGCCGATCAACGCGTAACCCTAGGTCAATGCTAGTTAACGCGTTGCGACCAAAAAAAAGTCAACGTACGACGTTCGAAACCCTAGGGTCAACGTCGGTCAACACGTAACCCTAGGTCAACGCCAGTCAATGCGTTGTGATCAAAAAGTCAACTTAATGACACGAGCCAAACTCAACTCATCAGTTGTAGATTTAAGACTTCGACGACGGCCAGATGATAAACGCAGCGCCGGAAGGATTTCAGCTATTCATCAAAGCATCGAGTAGACTGGAAATCGAAGGAGTCAAGAATCGAAGCTAACTACTGGTCCTTTACGCCGACTGAAGGCTGGACCAATCACATCCAAAGTATTCTAGCCTCTTCTACAAAAGAAAACGAGTCTGGAATGCTTTGGAGGGGGTATCTGTAGGCATCGAAAATTGCCTATAGGTCCCCACGAACAGCTCAGTGTTAAGAAATGACGATGAACGTCACCATCTAGTTCACAGAAGCTTGATTGATGTCAGTGAACGGTTGAAGTAAACTGACGAACTATGTAAAACAACGGAACTTTGGAATGATGAAGATACGAACTGATCGGGAACCTCGTATCGTTCACAAAAGGTGAAATACCCTTCGTGTCTCATTTGTTCAACGGACGATTTAATCATTGGAACTTGTAGAACTCCTCATTGGCTTTCCAACGCACTTTGAATCGCTCAAATCCGAGTTTGGACGAAGAAGTTACGGCGGAAACGAACAAGTGTACATAACATGGCGTCTCAGCCTGAATGAGACACCCCGAGGTGTCTCGGCCCGCCCGAGACACCCCAGGGTGTCTCGGTCAAGGCCGAGACACCCCAAGGTGTCTCAACCCAGTTTGAGACACCCTAGGGTGTCTCGGCCCAGTTTGAGACACGCTAGGGTGTCTCGGCCCAGTTTGAGACACACTGGGTGGTCTCCAACTCAGAAATGGCTAGTTAGGTGGTTTTAACCACCCGAAACCCCCTGGAGCCTATAAATACAGCCCCGGGGCCTCATTTTTTTAGATCTGGAATTCTGGTGCCTCGGAGAAACCCTGCCAGATTGAAGACTTAAAGTGCACAGATTTCAGAGAGGAGGAGGAGTTAGATCTGCAGCCCGATCCATTCCTTAGGATTATCTTCGCGGTAATCTTAAGAAGAGTGATTATCTCGCTTCGCCGAGATAAGAGCTACGGTTTCTCAATACCTTCGCGGATAGACGAAGCTCTGCCTAATTTTTCAGCAATCAGATCTGATCGACGGTGGTCCACGGATAAACCCCGGCACAGGCAAAGATCCCACGCAAACAGAAGACCGATAAACGATCTCTGCGTTTGCTTGACAAAGTTGTAAACTTATTTTATTTTCATTGTGTAAGGAGATCTTATAAAAAGATCAACTTTTTATTTCATTCGAGTTTATTGTAATGACTAAAGTTGTAATAGATTCGATAGCAATGAAGAGAACAACTTTCACCGCAAACACCAGAGTATAACAGTCAGGAGATTCTATAATCATCCAAGTGACGAGGTCATACTACTAGCCATCCTATCACAACTCACTGGTCCACATCTCAACAAAACTAATAAAGTCTTCTAGAAGACACACAAGCATATTATATATATTTTATATGTTATTTGAATTGGAGAAGAATATTTTTATATATATAATCGGGTCCTCGTAAACTTGTCCGGGGGCCACCTTCAAGTCAAGTATTGGCCCTATGGCCCATGTATATAAAAACTCACGATATCAGGAAAGCCCATGTGCCCGTTTATATACATGATATATGCTCCGTCTAATTCCCCTTTATAAACCCAATGTTTGTCAAATTAATTTAAATGATTGTACATAAAATATTGTACACTAGCCACGAAGTTACCGTGAAACGATTTCTATAAACTATGAAAATAACCATGACCCATAACACGTCCGATCAAGAGTGCATCGTCTAGTCAATGCTATATTAGTAATAGTCAAGGAAACCTCATATCGGAAAATCGATATCAAGGGAACTCGGGACTGCTCATATCGGGATATCGATGTCAAGTGAGTATAGTCATGCTTTGAAAAACGCTTATAAACCATACTTTTAACAGGAGTCGTCTTCATGTATAGTCTCTCCTATTGGTTAACAACTAAGTGATAAAACAACAAGTTTCCATAGTCATTCAGGTCAAATAAATCTCACGCATGTAATGATACGAGTTGCCGTGCGAGCACTCTTGATCACGGAATTATCAAGAGTAGTGTGAAGAAAACGACAGAAGAACACAAGATTATAATTTAGACGAAGGAAAATACCTTCCCTGGATTATGAGAATTAATTGGATTATAAATCTCTCTCTCACAATCTTTCTAGATCAAAGAACAACCTCCCTAATCTCTTTTCTGATTACAATCTCCCTCCTCCCCTAGAAAAGTCGTGTTTCTATTTATACCAAATAGAAATTCTAAACAGTGCAGGAAAACAAGCACAGACCCAAAACCCATCTCACGGTCGACCGCAGAGCCCATCACGGTCGACCGCGATCAACACCCGAGACTGGAAATCTATTACAGTATTTTGACGGTCGACCGTCGAACCCATCGCGGTCAACCGTGACCAACGACAGAGAGCAGTTTCGCCTACATGGTTTTGGTGGTCGATCGTCGAACCCATCGTGATCGACCGTGAAACAGTTCAACCAGATCACCTGAGCTGTGCATGTTCGCGGTCAACCGTAGAGCCATGCGCGGTTGACCGGCCAACAGTAAAACTGCTTTTCCTGTCTTTTGACGAATCCTTCGACTTCGCCGCCTCCAACGACTTTATCCACGACTCCTCTATACTATTCTCAAGATACCATGAGAATCACTATCCTCAAGTTTCCATGATGATCACTAAGCTCCCGAAGAGAAGATACACCTGTAACATGGGTCCCCCTTTTAGGAACTTGAAGTCTCGTTAAAGTTAGAACTTCAGGTGAAGAAATTCGCGAACCTCTCCTTCTCTGTTGAACCACTTAGCCTTGCTAGGAACCTGACATTAACGTCCAATAAGAATTGACTCCTTCGTCCCCCGCCTCGTCGTGGTCGTGTTTCACTCCAAAATGCAATCTTCTTTCAGCGGCTTCTCTCTATCAAACCACAAGTCTTCAACATGCGGTAAGATCATCTTGTCGTCACCTTCATCATCCAACAATGGAGGCTCGAACAACTTCAAATACTTAGCATTAATCACCGAATACATGCCTAAATAAGGTGGCAAATCCCATCTGAAAGCGTTATCGCCAATCTGGTCGAGGATTCGGAACGGACCATAACAAATAGGCTTCAACTACTTCCCTTCTCCTTTTAACCTCTCCTTGCTCAATTTTAGCCACATCATATCACCTTTGCCAAAGTTACAAGGAACCTGATGTTGATCATGCTTCACCTTGTGCTTAGCTTGTGATTTCTTCAATTGAGCTTCAACCGCGGCATGAATGTTGGCAATCTTCTCCAGAAATTGTTGAACATGTTGTCTTTCACTCCCTTCCTTGCCGTCAACTGTAGCTTCACTCGAAAATACAAGATCGAACGGACTTGGCGGTAAGAATCCATAACAAGTCTCAAACTGTGATTTTCGCGAAGATCCATGAATAGCCCGATTAAAAGCAAACTGTAGATATGGTAAACTCTCATCCCAAGTCTTGGGATGTCTAAAATTGTATCCTCTCAACATGTGCACCATAGTTCGATTGACTACCTCCGTTTGTCTGTCTGTTTGTGGATGAAAGGTCGTGCTCTTCTTCAATTTAGTGTCCATCAAACTCCACAAAGAATCCTAAAAATTCCTGAGAAATCGGCTATCCCTATCCGAAATAATCGAACTCGGCAACCCAAAGTGCTTCCACACATGCTTAAAGAACAACTGCGCTGCACCCGCCCCGTCACGGTCTTCTTACAAGGAATCAAGATCACCATCTTGCTGTTGTGCTGCACCCGCTCCCGTCACGGTCTTCTTACAAGGAATCAATATCACCATCTGGCTGAACCGGTCCACCACAACGTACAAATAGTCATGCCCACACTTGGTAGTCGGCAACCCTCCTAGAAAATCCATAAAAATGCTCTCTCACGGCCTAGAAGGAACCGGTAGTGATAGGTACAATCCCATCTTCCTATTAGAAGGCTTCGAAATACAGCATAACTTACACCCTCCAACATACTTGGTCACATCATCAGACATCCGAGGCCAAAACACATGTCGCCGTAGATTGAGAAACGTCTTCTGAATCCCAAAATTCCCTTGCACATGCGAGGTATGTGCTTCCCGAATCCACTGTACCCTATCACCATCCTCCGGAATGCATAGTGATGTCCCACGATACAACAAGCCATCCTCTCCAAGTGCATACTCCCCCCTTCGGCTGCTCAAACATACTACCGAAGTCTCTACTAGATGCGTACAGTTATACATATTCCAACGGAACCAATGGCTAGATGCGCGTCGCCACCAATAAAGCCCTTACCGGTGGACGAGATAACATATTGGCCAACTTGTTCGTTGCCCCCTTCTTGTACCTAATAATGATGTTGAAAGCCATCAAATAAGACATCAACTTCATGTGTCGTGCCTGTTGTAGCTTCGTCTAGGCATGTAAGAACTCCAACGGCTTGTGATCCGAGTGCACAACCACCTCCTTCCCTAAAAAATACACCCTCTAATGCTTAATTGCTTGATACAGTACATAGAACTCTTTGTTGTAGGTCGGGTAGTTCGCAATGGCACCCGAAAACATCTCAGAATGGTATTCCACTGGCTTCCCATCTTGAATTAATACCGCACCTATCACATAACTAGACGCGTCGGTCTCCACCTCGAAAGTCCGCTATAAATTCGGCAATGCCAACACCGGTGCCTCTGAGATCTTCCTCTTTAGCAACTGAAAAGCCTCCTCATGCGTCCTCCCCCACTCGAGCTGAACTTTAGTCTTTGTGAGGCCATGTAACGGTGCCACATAAGTCGAAAAATATCGAATGAACTTGCGTAAATATTGGCAAGCCCCCATGAAGCTTCTCACCTCAGTCACTATTTTCAACGTCGGCTACTTCGTGATCACCACCACCTTACCCGGATCTATCCTTCTCTAGCCCTTCCCCACGATAAAGCCGAGATACACCAACTTGTCCTTCCCAAACTCACACTTCTTCCCGTTGAGTTTCAGTTATCCGTCCTGCAACACTCCAAACACCTTATCCACATGAACAAGATGCTCCTCCCAGGTCCTATTGTACACCAAAATATCATCAAGGTACACAATCACAAAATCCTCTATGAAAGGTCGCAACAAATCATTCATGAGCCTCATAAAAGTTGCTGGAGCATTGCATAACCCAAATGGCATCACCAACCACTCGAACAGGCCCTGCTTGGTCTTGAACGTCGTCTTCTAAGTGTCTTCCTCCTGAATCCTCACCTGATGATAGCCAGACTTCAGATCCAACTTCATAAAGAACCACGCTCCCTCCAACTGGTCCATAAGATCATCGATCCGTGGTAGTGGGTAACGATTCTTGATTGTTATCTTGTTGAGCGCCCGGTAATCCACGCACATGCGCTAGCCTCCATCCTTTTTGGGCACTAATAACACCGGCGACCCGCAAGGTGAACAACTCGGCACTATCACTCCCGTCTCCAAGAGCTTCTGAACCTGCTTCTTGATCTCCTCAGACTCCTATACTAATGTACGGTATAGGCCTACATTTGGCAAGGAACTCTCGTCGGTCAACATAATCTCATGCTCTACACCTCAACGTGATGGTAGTCACGTGATCTACGAAAACAAGTCCGTATATTTGGCCTTCAATGTGTCAAGATCTCCCTCCTGAAGCTTGCTCAAGGTGGACAAGCATATCCTACTCAGCTGCTCTTCATAAGGCCGAATGAACAACAAAACGAACTTCCTGCCCGCATTCACCAACCTCTTAGCCTGAGTCACCGTCATTAAGCTCGTCTACTGTGGAAAATATGCCGAATGAAAAATGAATTACGCGCCATCCTTGGAGAATGTATACTTTCGGGTCCGTGATAATCATATTTTATTACAATTTTATACCTTTATTATCTATTTTGTATGAATAAATATACCACTAATAATTATTTTTATCTTTAATTGCATGTTAATGAAGAATAAATATCAAAACTCTCATCTCTCAACAACAAGCCCTTGATTTAATGAAGAAATGAAGCCCATGAAGCCAAATGAATTCTTTCAAATATTTAATGAAGAAATAAATCAAAGCTTAGTGGAAAATCAAGAAAAAATGCCAAAAGTCCAAGCAAAAGCCCAAGGCCCAAGCCCAAGAGCAAACCCAAGAGGATTCAGCGGATAGCAACCAGAGAGGACAAGGCATCGATGCCAGCATCGATGGGGGCATCGATGCCAGCATCAATGCCCGTATCGATGCCAGCATCGATACCCCTATCGATACTGGTATCGATAGGAACGTACATGCAGTTACAATCCAAATGCTAAAATTTGTTGTTTTTGGATAAGATTTTAATCCAATGGCTCTCATTCACTGATGTTTACTATAAATATGGGTAGAGAGTGAGGGGTTAGAGGTGTGAAAAATTTTGTAACTCCATTTGGAGAGGAGGGCTACTCTTAATTGAGAAGGCCTTCCAAAAATTATAACTTTTGTTGTAATTAATAATAATAATTTTTTTCCACTTTAAATTTGTCTTTTCTCCTCTTTGTTGAATGATGAGGATGGAGATGAAGAGCAATTTGAAGGTTTGCATTTCTTTTATTTTTCTCTTTTATTTCTTTTTAGTAATTTCTTTATTATTGCTTATTAGTTAGATTTACATTCATGCTTGTAGTGTAGATTTATTTTCTTGTCTTTTTATTTCTTTTTGCACTTTAATTTGTAAAGTAGATTTATTTTCTTGTATTTAATTTTTACAATTTATTTTGTAGTTTAGATTTTAATTCTTTATAGTTAGATTTAATTCTTATTCATAGTTTAGATTTTTCTTTTCTTTTTATTTTTGTAATTAGTTCTTTTTCTTCTTGTTATTATTTCTTAAAATGTGAAATTAATTCATATAGGAATCTTAGAATTGTATGAAACTAGTCCAATTTTATTTATATTGTATGGATTATTCTCTTACACTTAAAATGTTCATGTTTAGAATAATCAACTAGAAAACTAATTGGTAGAAGATGAATTTGATAATCTATGCTTATCTTAAATGGTTTGATAGGTTATGCTCATAAATTCTAGGATTACTATCTTGTTGTTGTTCTTATCATGAATAGTAATTTTGACTTAGATGATAATTTGATAGGTTATACTTTCCTTAAATGGTTTGATAGTTTATGTTTAATAAATCCAAGTTGAAATATGATAAAAAGAGAATAGTTTGTATTTTGTAATTGAGATTAGTTAGTGGATTAAATTCTAGATTTCTCATATCTTAATTGAATCCTCCATCTTGACTTTCTTGAATTTTCTTTTCATTCTTGATTTTATTTCTTGATTTTATTCATTCTTCTTTCTTGGCTTATGATTTTATTTATTCTTTGATTCTTATTTCTTTTCTCTAAAATTCAATTTATTGTCTCTTACATATATTCACAACAATCACTCATCACAATCACACTTATTCTTTAATCCTATTTTGTCACGCACACAACATTTTATTCTTTAATTCTTCCTTCTCTCCTCTAAAATTCAATTTATTATCTTTTGCATATATTCACAACAATCACTCATCACAATCACACTTATTCTTTAATCCTATTTTGTCACGTACAAAATATAAGAACCTATTCTAATAATCTCTTAAAATTACCTTCCTCGTGGGATCGATAACTTTTTATACTATAACTTGATCAATTGTGCACTTGTAATTTTGGTACATAATTATGCTGCATCAAGTTTTTACCGTCGTTACCGAGGAGGGTGCTAAAATAGGATTTTATTATTTTGGTTATTTAACTTATGTGTTTTCTTGTGAAGGGGAACCGCTTGGAGCTTGAAAATCTTGGATTGAAGATCAAGAACTTGGAGAATTGCTTTCGGGTAAGTCTTCTTTCTAGCGTTTTCAATTCCACCCTTTTTAGTTAGCTTCACAATTAGAGACAATTAGGATTTTTTAAAAAATATTTTTGTTGACCATAATAAAATCCATCTTTCACTTGGACATTAACTAACAAGATAATAAACTCAAACAATGTTTACCCTTCTCATAGTTGTTTGATTGTTAACCCTAATAAAAAATATAAAGATTTTCTTTTTATCATCCTTTTTAGTCGCTTTTAATTTCTAGGGTTGCATTTCATATAGTGTAGGAATTCACCAAAGTGATTGTAGCACTTGATTTGCCACATACTTAAAACATTCTTAAGGGCGAAACCCTCTAATCAAGATAAGGTAAGGGATTTCATCACCCTTTCCTTAGCCCACAAATTACTAATTCCTCACTTCACAAACCCAAGCCTTCTAAAACTCATTAGACGTTGGCCTCTAAGGACTCGAGCTCAATAAGGAACAAGAAATCCTTAAGTGAACCGGTTTAAGTTTTCTCAGATTAGTTGGTGTCTAAGGCAATGTTTATAGGTTGCGTAAAACGCTCCGCAAGGAACAAGGTACTTAATTGATCTCTGATCACCCTCTAGTACTATCCTTACCTAGTTAACTACCTGGGTAAAACTTTAACCTTTTCACTGTAGGAGTTTTTGGTTAGGAGCTGGTCTAGTTGAGTTAGGCTAAACCCTAGAATTAGAGTGATTGAAAAGTGATTGCGTTGATTTGTTTTAGTTAGGTTTTCTCTAGCTTTTTCTTCTTAAAAAAACTAATTTTCTTTCTTTCCTTAAAAAAAATTGGTGTATGCAAACTTGGGTTAGGGATAATTTTCATCGTTTAATCCGTGTTGAACCAATCCAAGAAATGGCAAATCAACCCGTTCTCCAGGATATGTGTTACCCTACCAGAAATGTAATTTCATCTTGCATAAGGCTTCTTGAAGTAAATGGAGTAAATTTTAAGCTTAGACCGCATTACATAAACATGCTTCCCAAATTCCTTGGTAATGAAACAGAAGATGCATATATTTTTATCTCGGAATTTGAGGAAGTGTGTATTATGATTAAAATAAGAGAATTAACCGAAGATGTAATTAAGCTTAGATTTATTCCATTTGCTCTTAAGGATAAAGCTAAAAAATGGTTGTACAGCTTACCGACAAATTCCATCTCAACTTGGGATGAATTTGTCACTGTTTTTCTTAAGAAATTTTTCCCTATTCACAAAACAATAAAGCTAAGGAACAGCATTAATTCAAAACTTGAAAATTATGCCGGGAGAGCCATTCTGGAAATATTTTGACCAATTCAAAGATCTTTTAATCCAATGTCCGTATCATGGTCTAGAAAAATAACGATTGTGCCAAGTCATATATGAAGGATTGGACTATTCTTCAAAAACATTTTTAGAATCAATGTGTCAGGGAGATTTTATAAGGAAAAACGCAGATGAAGCTTGGGAGTTTCTAGAGAGTCTATCCAAAAAAACAATGCAGTGGGAACACTGTGATGACAAGGTTTCATCAGTTCCCCAATCTAAGTATAGTGGTCTATCCCTGGAGTCAAATATTACTTCTGAAGCAAAGATGGCGACGATTCTGTGGAGATTAGAAGCCTTAGAAGTTAAGGAACGATCTCCAGCTCAAATCAATCATGTTTCTGCCCCGGGATGTCATAACTGTCAGTCTCCTACCCACGTTTCAGAGGAATGCCCACTCCTAGGAAACAACCATGCTTTAGAACAGATGAACGCTGCATTCCAGAGCCCTAAAAATGATCCATTTTCTCCAACCTACAATCCAAGTTGGAGAAATCATCCCAACTTTGCTTGGAACCAAGGAAATTCTCCTAGAAATCAAAACTTTATTCCCGCGTCGAACCAACAATTCCCTAGGGGAAATACACTTTCATTCAATGCACCAAACAATTTTCAACAAACTAACCCAGTTTTTCCAACCCAACATCATCATCCTCACCAGCCTACAAATCCTTCAAATTCTGATCATGATAAACGTTTGAGTGTCTTAGAAAAGGGTTTAGAAGCTATGATCAAATCTTCTACACAAACTACCAACATGTTGACCCAGTCATCCACCAATCTAAATTCCTTCATGCAAACAACCGGCCAAGTGCTCAACTCGAACACTCAAGTCATAGCCCGGTTAGAAACCCAACTTGGGCAACTAGCCACTGCCGTGAGTGAGAGAGAAAAAGAAAAATTCCCAAGTCAACCTGTTGCAAACCCTAAAGACAATGGATCCAGTTCAACCTGTTGCAAACCCTAAAGACAATGGATCCAGTTCATCCCATCCAGCTCATGTGAATGCAGTTCACATTCTAAGATTAGGAAAACAAATAGACAATCAAGTTAGAATGCCACCGGATTAAACCCCTTCTCCCATCCAACACACTCCTTCCGAAGAAGTAATTCCTTCCGATGACCAAAACGCTGAACTTGAGATTGAGCCTGATCTAGATAGGTATAGGCTCATTGCCCCCTTTCCAGATAGACTCAAACCTAGGAAAAACTCCCCGCAAGTTGAGAAAATCCTAGAAACGTTTAAACAGGTCAAGATCAACATCGCTCTCCTTGATGCAATCGAACAAATCCCCTCTTATGCAAACTTCTTGAAAGACTTATGCACTAAGAAAAGAACCACCAATGTCCCCAAGAAAGTCTTCTTAGCTGCCAACCTCAGTGAAATCTTTTCGAAACCAATGCCGTTAAAATATAAGGATCCTGGTTGTCCCACAATTCCATGCGTCATAGGTAACACTCACATTGATAAGGCACTTCTAGACTTGGGAGCCAGCGTCAACCTCCTTCCTTATTCAGTCTATCAACAGCTAGGTGTAGGAGAACTTAAACCTACAAGATGCACTCTACAGTTAGCTGATAGATCTGTAAAAATTCCCAAAGGAGAGGTAGAGGATGTTCTGATCAAAGTTGGAGAGTTCATTTTCCCTGTTGATTTTATTATCTTAAAAACGCAGCCCGTTTTCAATCTCAAAAGTTAAATCCCCGTCATTCTAGGAAGACCGTTCTTAGCCACCTCAAATGCTTTGATAAATTGTAGAACCGGTCAGATGAAACTATCTTTTGGGAATATGACTGTTGACCTCAATATCTTCAACCTAGGAAGGCAGCCTAGTGATCCATCTAATGAATCCATGGAAGTGAATTTTATTTAAGGAATATCCAGTGAACAACAAGAGGGAGAGTGTGAGTCTAATTCAAATGCATCTGATTTAATGATTGAGGAGCTTTCTGATGACGAACTAGAGATAGAACCACTGGTCAATCAGGTTTCTGCTGTTGGCTGGCAACGAGAACCTTTGGAGATAGAACCTCAAGTCCAGCTTCGTCCATCTATGGAGGAACCCCCTAAGTTAGAGCTCAAACCTCTACCTGAAAATCTAGAGTATGCCTACTTATGGGAGAACGAGTCTTTACCAGTTATCATTTCTTATGACTTAATTACCAGTCAAAATGAAGCTCTCTTAGATGTTTTAAGAGAGAATAGGGAAGCCATTGGATGGACCATGGCTGATATCAAAGGGATTAGTCTAACCATTGTTCAACACCGAATCCATTTGATAGATGACGCCAAACCTACTAGAGATCCTCAACGTAGGTTAAACCCAGTGATGAAAGAAGCTGTTAGGAAAGACATTCTAAAATATCTCGATCATGAGATCATTTATCCCATTTCTGATAGTTCAAAGGTGAGTCCGATCTAAGTTGTTCAAAAGAAATCTGGGATCATCGTGATCCAAAATGAGGCTAATGAGCTGATTCCCACTCGGATCCAAACTGGATGGCGAGTTTGCATTGACTACAGAAAACTCAACTTAGCCACTCGGAAAGATCACTTCCCTCTTCCTTTCATTGACCAAATGTTAGAGTGTTTAGCAGGACACGAGTTTTATTGTTTCCTAGATGGATATTCAGGTTACAATCAAATCCCTATCGCTCCCGAAGATCAGGAGAAAACCACATTCACTTGCTCGTATGGAACATTCGCATACCGACGCATGCCCTTTGGGTTGTGTAACACACCTGCCACTTTCCAACGCTGCATTATCAGTATTTTTTCTGACATGGTAGAGAGATTTCTCAAAATTTTTATGGACGGCTTTTCCATTTTTGGTGACACATTTTCCCAATGTTTGCATCATCTTAAACTTGTCCTAGAACGGTGTAGGGAGAAAAATCTGACTCTCAATTAGGAGAAATGTCATTTCATGGTCAAACAAGGCATTGTCTTAGGACATATAGTTTCCAATAGGGGAATTGAAGTGGACAAAGCTAAGGTAGATCTCATTTTTAATCTCCCTCCTCCCAAAATAGTCAAAGATGTCAGATCATTTCTTGGTCATGCTGGTTTTTACCGACGCTTCATCAAGGATTTCAGCAAAATTGCTAGACCCTTGACCAATCTCTTAGCCAAGGATACATCATTTGTCTTCTCTCCCGACTGCCTCAAAGCTTTTGAATATCTGAAAAAAGAGATAACCACAGCTTCTATCATTCATGCACCGAACTGGACCTTACCCTTCGAACTGATGTGTGATGCATCTGATTCTGCGATTGGAGCTGTTTTAGGACAACGGTTTGATGGAAAACCGCATGTGATCTACTACGCCAGTAGGACTCTGAATGATACCCAGCAAAATTACTTTGTCACAGAAAAAGAGTTTTTTGCTGTAGTCTTTAACTTAGAAAATTTCAGGTCCTACCTCATAGGTTCCTTAACCAAAGTTTTCACAGATCATGCCGCACTAAAGTATCTTTTGACCAAAAAGGATGCTAAAGCACGGCTCATTAGATGGATTCTCCTACTTCAAGAGTTTGACATTCAAATTCTTGACAGAAGGGGAACAGAGAATCTCGTAGCAGATCACCTCTCTCGACTCCCAAATGCACCAACATCAACCGTTCCGATCAATGAGTATTTCCCTGATGAACAACTCCTATAAATCCAATCTGTCTCATGGTTCGCCGACATTGTGAACTACATAGTCATGAACCAGATCCCTTCTCATTGGTCCAAACAGGATAGATCCCGTTTTCTCTCTCAAGTAAAATATTTTTACTGGGATGATCCATATCTGTTCAAATACTATCCTGGTCAGATTTTTAGGAGGTGTGTTCCCACTGAAGAAACTAGGAGTGTTCTATCCTTTTGTCATGAGCAAGCATGTAGGGGCCACTTTGGCCCGAGAAAAATAGCTGAAAAAATTCTCCAATCTGGGCTATACTGGCTCACTCTTTTCAAGGATTCATTCAAGTTTTATAAAACCTATAACCGCTGTCAGCTTTTAGGGAAGGTCACTAGAAAAAATATGATGCCCTTACAACACATCTTATCTGTTGAACTTTTTGATCTGTGGGGTATCGATTTCATTGGACTATTTCTAAATTCCTTTGGAAATGTTTACATTCTAGTAGCTGTTGAATACATGTCAAAATGGGTTGAGACGGTAGCTTGCAAAACTAATGACAATAAGGTCGTTGTTAAGTTTTTGAAAGAGAACATTTTTGCACGGTTTGGAGTACCCCGAGCGATCATCAGTGACAA
Organism: Asparagus officinalis; assembly: GCF_001876935.1. Taxonomy (NCBI): domain Eukaryota; kingdom Viridiplantae; phylum Streptophyta; class Magnoliopsida; order Asparagales; family Asparagaceae; genus Asparagus; species Asparagus officinalis. Next base: position 19,220,358 of record NC_033798.1, on the reverse strand, counting down.
CGGTACACTTCTGTAACCATTCTTTTGAAGCTTTGATGAGGAAATATTCAATCACACACAAATTGTTAACTCCTTATCATCCCCAAACCAGTGGACAAGTAGAGGTCACAAACAGACAGATCAAACAAATCTTAGAAAAAATAGTTAATCATAACAGAAAAAATTGGTCTGTAAAATTATATGATGCTCTGTGGGCATATAGAACAGCTTTCAAGGCCAATTTGGGGATGTCACCATACAGACTAGTGTTTGGAAAAGCTTATCACCTACCAGTAGAGTTAGAGCATCGAGCAATGTGAGCAATAAAATAGTTGAATTTTAACTCAGACTTAGCAGGTAAGAACAGATTGCTCTAAATAAATGAGTTGGAAGAAATTAGAAATGATGCATACATAAACTCAAAATTTTACAAAGAAAAAACCAAGATTTTTCATGACAAATCAATTTTACAAAAAAAAATTCTCTCCAAGACAGAAAGTTTTATTGTACAATTCAAAATTACATCTTTTTCCTGGAAAATTAAGATCAAGATGGACAGGTCCATTTTTTGTCAAACAAGTTTTTTCGCATGGGGCTGTAGAGATAGAAAATCCTAAAAATGGTAACATTTTTAAAATAAATGGTCAACATCTAAAACCATTTTTAGAATTTTCTATGCTCGGAGAGGAAGAGGTGTTGGTTCTTCATGATCTTCATGAAGCTCATTATCTGTAAAAAATTAACAATAAAAATAAAATGAAAAATAATTTCCCTCTTATTTGATTTCTTCATCCTCATACTAACAGTAATTACAGATTCTTATCATCATTGTTGACCGAACAAATGTAAGTTCTTCAATTCTTATCTGCTTTACTTTGTGCATCAGCGAATTTGCATTAAGGACAATGCAAAATTTAGGTGTGGGGGTGGGAAGTACATATTTTCCTCTTTATTTTATCATTTTGTTGCATTTTTAACATAGTTTTTTTATATTATATATATATATATATAATATATATATATATATATATATATATATATATATATATATATGCA